>NW_004524846.1:1024625-1032444 GCF_000260255.1 Octodon degus | reverse complement strand
GAGTTCTGAGAGTTCTTTTTTTATTTCAGAAAAGAATTGTGCTCTGATTTCTTCTGTATCTTTCTGCTGTTGCTTATTTACTATCGACGCTATTAATTCATGCATTTGAGTAGAGTTAGTGTCCTCCGCACTTGTTCTGGGTGGGCACTGGGTTTCTTCCATATATTTCTACATTTGATTCTTTAGTGCATATGTTATTAATTCAGGGATTTCTTTTTTTATTTCCAATCTGAGGTCCTCTATATCTTTCTGCAGCTGTTTCTTTATTTCAGAAACCATTGATTCATTGCTTTCAGCTGTGTTATTTCCAACTTGTTCTGTGTTAGTGTCCTCTGCTCTAGTTATGGGTGGGCTTCGGTTCTGAGGTTGCATTTTATTCCTTCTCGTCATTTTGTGTAGCACTGTCTTCTGACCTTTATTGTAGATCTTTGCTGTAGTTATAACCTTTGCACGTACCTAAGTTCAGGTGCAGCTCTACAAAATTTGGACTTATCCAGCTGTGTCTGGCTTTGGTCTCGCTGCTGTGCTCAGCTCCTTCCCACTGCTGCCGTTGAGGGTGAACTTGTTGTGCCTCTGTGGAAAGATGTTCTGCTCCTGGACTAGCTGGGTGCATCTATCCTCTACACTCTCTGCAGGGATTGCAGCCGCAGGATTACACCCCAGGCGTGTATGCCAGGCCTGAGCTGTGCCTGGAGGGAGCAAAGTGAAGTAGGAGGAAGAGGAACCTCTCCCACACACTCTGGGAACCTGGGCTAGGACTGGGTCTGGAGGTTCCTGGAATGCGGCAAAAATTCCTACTCCTTTTTTTTTTTTTTTTTTTGTATTTTATGGAAGAGACTACAGGGTGTTCAGAGTCTCACTACTAGATAAAACTCTACTAGATCGGACACTCATAGTTATCCGCCTGTTTACAGCCTCCCAAGAGCTGGGATTACAGGTGCGCGTCACCACACCTGGTCTCAATTGCCATCTCAGGGTTCCCACGGGGGTGGGGCTGGCACGGACCAAACAGTATTAATGTGAAAAATGTTAGGTGCACAAGATACACTGGATATAGTTCTGCCTCCTATAACCTCTTATAACATCTTTCCTAAATTTCACATACGTACTATTCCCAATATCATTTTAGAAATGCTTGTGTTGTTCTTTTTTTGTATTGTTTGTGTTTTGAACCAGAGCCTTGCTACGTAGTCGAGGTTGATCTTGAAATCAGGATCCTAAACATGTATCATTACGTTCAGCACAAATGTTCATTTTTAAGTACTACGAAAATACCCAACTTATGGATACAAACAGTATTCTTTTTGATCTTACGATATACTTTATATATTACGCTATAACTTTGTAAATGGCCCAATACTCTCCCTTAAAATAAACAAAGAAAAAAATCCAGGTTATACAGTTAACTTTTTCCTCTGGCCTCTTTGTCTCTTGAAAAGTTCATAAGAGAACAATTAAGATTCATGTTATACATACATATTTTTATTTAACAAGATAACAATGGATTTAGAGACTTATTAAGTTTAGTTTCAGAGGTTCCTATAAATTTTAGCAGTCTTAAAGAGTACAAATAAATTCTTGCATCCCATTGTATTGATAAAGTGGAAATCATTTTTCTTTTTTTTTTTTTTTTTGTATTTAGGACAGGGTATACAGGGTTGCAGAGTCTCACTGCCTAGATCAGACTCGTTTTGATCCTCTTGTTTCCAGCCTCCCAAGAGCTGGGATTACAGACATGTGCCACCATGTCCAGTCTCCATTGCCCTCTCAGTGTGCCCCGGGAGTGGGGCTAAAATAGCAGGTCTTTGAACTGATCTCCCGGCCCCTGCATGTAAATCATTTCTAACAGGATGTTGTAAGAACTTTTTCAGATAATGTTTAATGAACATAGGACAGAATATATATTGAATGTGCTTTTACTTTTTCCTTTTCCGAAGTATTTCTTCTTTCATTGTGCTATGGATGTAGACCATACAAATATCAGTGTCATTCTGAATATTCCAAGCCCAAGCTTTCATGACTTTATTTCCTCCCAACTTTTAAGTAAATTCCATTATGCTTATAAATTGACTTTGCTCCTGAAGGCACCTCCAGAATTATCAGTTCCCCCAAGAAAATGTTAATTTCTAAAGCATTGTATTGCATATTATACACTGGAATATAAACAGATTTCTTCATTCTGGTCAATTTCAACCTCCATCCAATGCTAACTTAAAGTCTCAATCACTTTAAGAAAATGTGGATTCCTGATGCTTCCCTAATGTGATTTACACCTCTTCATTATTGGCTGCGACGTTCAGTAGTATGAGAGCTTTTGAAAAAAAGAAACAAGACTATCTTGCTTTATAGGAGATTATGTACCATATCTCAAAATCTTCTTGTTTTTTCAGATTTGAAAAAATGTAGCACTTTTTCTCATGTGTAATGTTATGTTAGCATACATCATTTTCTTCCTAGTTTGCAGAGCAAAATTAACATGTCAAATTTCAATTTCATAGCTTTAAATTATAAATCCATGACTTGATATCACCAGTAATTTGAAACTATAAGTTGTAGAATAAATTAATAGAAACATTTGGAAGAATGTGAATGTGCCTGGTAAACAAACAACCATTATTTGCAAGAAAGGTTTTGTTCAATTGTCTAATGATATTTCCTTGAAGAATATCATTCATATACTTTGGGTTTTTTATTGCATATTTCTATGCATACAGCTATCTTATGATGTACTGTCATTTTTTCTTAGTCACTAGAGAAAATCGCATGCATGCATATATACATATACACACATATTTCTAAGTTTATGATAAAGCAACTTTAAAAGATTTTAGAGCTATACAGTGTCTTTATGATTTCTATAAAATTTTTCCTCCAGAAGATTTAGCATTTCTGTTTTAATATTTAAAACTTTAAGCCATTGTGACTGTAGTCTAGTCCATGGTGATGGACATGAGTCTAATTTTAGCTTTCTGCCTGTGGAAACCCAATCTTTCCAGCGCCATTTATTAAAGAATCTATCCTTCTTCCAGTAAATATGTTTGGTCCCTTTGTCAATAAATATTTAAACTCCATTTTCCCCAGCATATTTAAATTTCTAAGCCTTATTTTCCTTGTGTATGTTTATATTTTCTTTATTTATGTTTAATCTTTATTTTCAGCTTGATGTACTTCCACTGTTCTGTAACACAGATCTGCTGGAGAAGAAGTTTCTCAGACTTGGCTTGTAAAAAATTGCTATCTTGTTACATTTTTTGTTATAGGTCTTGCTTTACCTTGATCTTAACCATCCAGAAGAAAAGTATAAAAATGAGGTATAAAAAGTGAAGCTATATTAATA
Organism: Octodon degus; assembly: GCF_000260255.1. Lineage (NCBI taxonomy): Eukaryota > Metazoa > Chordata > Mammalia > Rodentia > Octodontidae > Octodon > Octodon degus. Next base: position 1,029,107 of record NW_004524846.1, on the reverse strand, counting down.
TGCTGAGTTATGAAAGGCTTAAGTCAACAACTTCTGACATTGCCAGTTCTGTGGTAACCCACCACTATTATGGACTAAAGGAGTATATTGGATTATTTTTCTGAATTCATACACCTACGATATTTGAATGGCAATGGAATACCCACCTCTGACAAAACTAAACAAAAAAAAATGGGATATAAATGGAGGATCATTTTGTTGTGAATATATATATATATATTAGGATGGATTTACAGCTACTTTCTATTAGTTCAATGAGAAGAAAGATTTGTACTAATATTGTTTAAACACAATATCATGTCTGTATCTTGTACTAAGAATAACTACTACAAAGACAACAATATGCAATGTATTAATTATTGTAACTCTCTTATTAGCCTGTTCTGAAACTCTCATTGGGGTTTCTTTCTCAATAAAATTTATTTAAACCAAAAAATAAATAAAGTTGCTATTTTGACTTCATGTCTATATTGTGATTTTACTGAGAGAGACTTTTAGATCAAAGAGCTTATGCCCCCCATTCACAATTTATCTCGATGAAAAGTAGCCATCATTCTTATTCCTTACATTTCCTCCTATGAAGTTCTTTGCACCACACTGTAAGGTTTTCTTTGAGTTTGTGGGTTTGGGAGCTTGAATGATTTGTCACGACCTTATTTTCACTTTTTCCACTTGAAATGTTTTCATTTTCCTAGAGCTCCTGTACTTTGAGTAATTTCTGACCATTACACCTTCAAAGAGTGTTGTGCCCCATTTCTCTTGTGCATTTCAATAGACAAACACATAAACACATTTAATATTATTTCATATATTTGACAGTACATTATAATGATCATCACTTCATTTAATTGTTTAGTTTGTTGTGTTCTCAGTTTTAATAATCTTTGTTGAATGAAGGAGATCAAGTAAACAACAGAAAATAAGTAAATCATTTTTCCAGAGTACTTATGTATGATTTTAACATTTTAATTTTATTTATTTTCCATTATTATTACTTAAATAAAACATAAAATAGTGAGAAAAGAATATAAAAAATGATACAGAGCTTCACTATACAAAATAATAGAAATTTGATAGTGGTTGCTATATTGCATAATGTTGTCTTCGGATTAGATGTTCAGATTACCAGATATGAGCAAGCAAAATTGGTTTAGAAAAAGAAAAAGTTATAATATATTTAAAACAACAAGAAAAAATATTTAAGCATCCACTGCTCCCCTCTGCAGGCCAGTAGAAATGAGCAGTCCAATTATGCAAGCCATGTAGCACATTCTTCCCCACTTCTGTCCTTTTCCTCAATCCAGTTTTTCCTTCCCCTTTGAATGGATTCTTTCCCTTTTACTTTATCTATTGTGACTTTCAGATTTTATTTCCTCATTCAGGTTTTTACTAATGAGACAATATGATGTTTGCACATGCAGAATTCATTTATTTCACTTAGGAGTGTGGTCTCTAGTTGTATCCATTTACCTTTAAAATCTTGAAATTTATCTGTGTTATATCTGAGTAACAATACTCTAGTGCATGAAAATACCACATCTTTTTTATTTTCTCCTCTGTTGATGTGCATTTGGGTAGTTTTCAAGATTTAGTTATGGCAAATTGCACTGCTATAAACATTGGTGCACATATATCACTGGGGTTCATTTGGAAAGATACACCAGAGGGGACTAGCTGGGCTGATTGAGACCTCCAATCCTATCTTTTTGAGAAATCTCCACACTGGTTTCGATAGTGGTTGTGCCTGTCTCCAATCCTAGCTTTTTGAGAAATCTCCACACTGGTTTCAATAGTGGTTGTGCCTGTCTACAATCCCAACAGTTAGAGTAGTGTGCTTTCTTCCCCACAGCCTTGCCTGAATTTGTTATTGGTGGACTTCTTAATGATAGTAATTCTTTCTGGGGTGAGAGAGAATCTCAGTGCTGTTTTAATTTGCTTTTCTTGAACGACTAATGATGTTGAATGTTTTTCATATGTTTATTTTTCATTTGTATAACTTAATCTGAGAAGTGTATATTCATCTCAGATGTACATTCTTGGGTTGGGTTTTTGAATTGTGGAAACCTAACTTTTAAAATTATTTTTATTAATTATTATTTTTAGTGAACCAGTTTGCTATAATTTTTACCTAATTTGTGAATTTTAACTCTGTTAGTGATTTCTTTTGACATGCAGAAACTTCTCAAAAAGTTCAAGAGATATCAGTTATTGATCCTTTCAAGAATTTCCTATGTAGTTTGATATTTATTCATGAACTCTCTACCTGCACCTGTCTTTAAGATTTCTACAAAATTTTTCCTTCAGAAAATTTAGTGTTTATATTTTAATATTTAAAACTTTGACTCATTTTGACTGTAGTTCAGTTCATGATGATAGACATGGGTCTAATTTTATCCCTCAGCATGTGAAAAGCCAGTTTTTCCACCATCATTTATTAAAGAGGCTATCTTTCTTCCAGTAAACATATTTGTCTCTTTGTCAAAGATAAGGTGTTGGTAATGCTCTATGCATCTTCCAATCTGTTCTACTGACACTCAGATCTTTTTTTTTTTTTTTTTTTTTTTTTTAAGGTACCAGTATGATTTTATTGTAGTAGCTGTGTAGCATAATTTCAAGTCAAGGATTATATTGCCTCCTGCCTTTTCTTTTCTTTTGGAGGCTCAATAACTCCAGGCCTCCCATCCTATTTCAAGTGGGCTTCCAGGTTCCTCTTCCCCTACCTCTGCTGAGCTAAGCTCCTAATTCTTCTTATCCCGCCTATTTCCCATAAGTCTCCTGCTATGCTCCAGAGGTGGGACTTCCTGTCATAGCCCGGTTGCGTAGTTACTCGTGCATTTACCCACCTATGTCATTTCCCTATACCGCCACTATTTATACCCAGAGTTTCCTTTGAATAAATGAGACTTGATCAAAATCCTGTCTTGTCTCCATTTCTCACATCTCCTGTCCTTTGTCCCCTCTTCAATTCCCCGCTCCTCTCCCAGGTGACCTTCATTGACTGACCCGCTGGTTCGGGACACTTTTTTTTTTTATGTATTGAGTAGGGAGTTTATAGGGTCTCAATACACAGATTGAACTCATTGAGATCCTCCTGTTTTCAGCCTCCTAAGCACTCGAAGGCACACATCACCAAGCCCAGTCTCAGCTACCATCTCAATGGGCCCCGGGTTGCACTGCATACTGTGGATTGAACCCCAGTTCCTGTGCCTGCCTAAGCAGGTGCTTTAGACTGCTTAGCTATCTGGCTGGTCCACCTTTCCTTTGTTGCCCAGAATTGCTTTTACTATTTCAGGTCTTTTCTGACTCCACATGAACTTTAAGGATATTTTTTCTAGCTGTGTGAAGTATATACTACTGGTATTTTAATTAGAATTGTGTTGAATTTGTATGATAATTTTGAGAATATGAATTTTCACAATGTTGGTTCTTCCTGTTCAGGAACAAGAAATATCTTTATATTTTCTGAAATCCTCTTCAATACAATTTTCAGAGTACTGTAATTTTCACTGCATAAATCTTTTGCTTCCATTGTGAGATTGATTCCTAAGTATTTCATATTTATGAATATTATTGTGAAAGGCACACTTTTCCTAATTGAATAGAAATGCACAGTGGACATCCTTATCTTGGTTCTGATGTTAAAGTGAAAACTTTCAATTTTTATCCATTTAGTATGATGTTGGGCTATTGATTTTTTATATGGTTTTTATCAGATGGAGGTAAACATCATCTATTCTGATTTTCTGTAGGGATTTTGTCACCTGTGATTGTCAGAAATAATAAAGTTTTTCTTTTCTTCATCTATTGAGATGATCATGTGATTTTTGTATTTGGCTTTGTGGATGTGCTGTATTACAGTTATTGATTTGCATATAGTGAACCATCCCTGCATTCTTGGGATGAATTCTATTTGATTATGGTGTATGATGTTCTTGATGTTTTGCTGCATTCATTGTTTGCTGGTATTTCATTTAGGATTTTTACATTATGTTCATTATGAGGATCGGCCTAGAGATCTCTTTTTTGGTTGGGTCTTTCTCTGGTTTTGGTATCAGAGTAGTCCTTTCTTCCAGAAATGAGCTTGGCAGAATAATATCCATTTTAATTTCTGTGATGAGTTCCAGAAAAGTTGGCATTATATCTTCTCTAAAAATCTTCTACACTTCAATTGTGAATAGATCAAAACCTAAGATTTTCTTGTTGGTAGGTTTGTTTGTTGTTTTGTTTTGTTTTGTTTTAACTGCATTTTCAATTTCATTTGTTGATACTGGATTGTGCCAAAGTTTCACATCTTATTTATTCAACTTTGATAAATCACAGGTATGTAGGAATTTGTTGATTTTTCTGTGCTTTCAATGCTGAGATAATAGAGACTTTCAGGGGCTGGGGAGATGGCTCAGTGGAATAAGTGCTTCCCTGGCAAGTGCAAGGCCCTAAGTTCAATCCCTGGTTCTGCAAAAAGAAGAGGAAGAAGGAGAAGGA
>NW_004524846.1:1012420-1017296 GCF_000260255.1 Octodon degus | reverse complement strand
GTATTGACTTTATAACCTGCTATGCTACTGAATTTCTGTATTAATTCTAGTAGCTTCTTGGTGGAATTTTTTGGGTCTTCTAAGTAAAGTATCATGTCATCTGCAAATAAAGATAATTTAACTTCTTCTTTGCCTATTGTTATTATTTCTTAACAGGTACTTATAGTTCTTTCACATCAACTGCAGTTTACCTAGTAGTGGTTTGTAGTTAGAAGAAGTGATATTTTATTATTTTCAGGTTTCTAGGAGAAATTAAATAGGAAGTTGAATTAATGCTAATCCATAATCTCACATTATGATGGAGAAATGTTTATACTGTCACTCTTTCAACATTAGAGGTGTTTGAATTGGAAAATTCAAACACCTCTAATGGGTTTTCACAGGAGATTTTATAAATTCTCAGTACATGTGTCAAAGATAAAATTTGGAAACATTCAGAAGTTATTCATTTCACTTGATTATCATTTGATAAGGAGACAAAAGAATTTACTACGGTCACCAACTAAACATGGTGTTACAGACATAATTATGTAGACTATTAGAAATTAAAACTCTAGAATAGCTGTATTTATTTGTATTACAATCATATTATACAAAATATATATTATTATGGTATGTAATACTACTAAATAATCTGTACTATTTTATGTGATATATATATATAATATTATAGTACAGGGTCTACAGGTTCTCACTATGTAGATCGGACTTGTAGGGATCTGCCTGTGTTCAGCCTCCCAAGTGTTGGGATTACTGATGGGCACCACCACACCCAGTCTCAATCACCCTCTCAGTGGGCCCCACTAGTGGGGCCAGCACAGCACACTGGGGATTGAACCCTGGCCACTGCATCTGTCTTAGCAGGCACTTTAATCCTCTGAACTATTTGGGCATGGTGGTGCACACCTGTAATCCCAACACTTGGGAGGCTATAAACAGGCAAATCACTGAGAGTCCAATCTAGTAGTGAGACCTGAACAGCCTGTAGACTCTTCCCTAAAGAAAAATAACAAAAAAGGGTCTTTGATTTCTTGTTAAATTAGATGTAGTATTAAATGTACATTTTCTTAGTTTTCTCTTAAAGGAAATGGTTTTTCAAAAATAAGTTCTTCAACCAGAAATTAAGTATAATTGTGTATAAAAGGCATAACTTAATTATTATATAGTCAAATGTATGAAGTAGAAGTGGAGGAAATTGCAATATTTTCAGAATTAGAAATCTCAGTGAAATACTCTTAAGCTAATGGAGTTAGAGTAGTAGAGTTGGCTGAATACATAGAAGCATTTGGTAAATAACTGCTTAGTGTCCACAGAATTTTATCTTTAATCTACTGGGTTTCACTAAATGAAAGTATTTAAATCTATTATCCAATGGAAGGTTATCAGGAATAGTAATGTATTTCACAGATATATATATATATATATATATATATATATTTCAGAGAGTTGGGTTGTTCAGTCTTAAAGAGTTGCAAGAAGCATTTGAAAAAGTGCAATGTATTGCATGAAATATGACTGAGGTGCACATTGAGGGGCAAAGCAAAGAGCCAGGATCTGCTTTAACAACTCCTGTTCAATTATAAAAGATCTAAATATGACTCCCATTTTACAAATGGTTAAGAAAGCATTGCCTGCTTAAGAAGCATGAAGATTCAAACAACTAGCATAAAATATGGCCGTGCATGATGACCGACATGGATCTAATTTTAGCCTTATGCCTGTGGAAAGCCAATTTCCCCAAAACCACTTATTAAAGAGGCTATCATTCTTCCAATGAACACGTTTGGCCCTTTTGTTAAAGATAATGTGGCTGAATTTATTTGTAGTACTGTCTGCATCTTCTAATCTGTTCCATTGATCCTCAGGTCTGTTTTTTTTGCCAGTATCATGCTGATTTTATCACATTAACTTTGTAGTATAATTCCAAGTCAAGGATTTTGATTTCTCCTGCCCTGCCTTTGTTGCTCAGGATTACTTTTGCTATTCTAGGTCTAGAGGTCTCTTCTGGTTCTAGATGAATTTCAGAAATGTTTTCTCTAGTTCTGTGGAGTATAAAAATCCTATTTTAATTGGATTGCATCAAATCTGTATAACAATTTTGAGAATATGGCCATTTTCACAATGTTCGTCTTCTTATACAGGTGCGAGGAATATCTTTCCATTTTGTGAAGTCTTCAATTCTTAATCAGAGTACTATAATTTTCACTGTATAAATCTTTCACATACTTTGTGAGATTGATTCCTAAGTATTTTTTTCTATTTTGGATGTTACTGTGAAAGGTGTGGTTTCCTTTATATCTCTCTTAGTGCATTCATTGTTTGTATATAGATATGCTATTGATTTTTAAATCAATAATTCCATGACTGAGTCATGGAGTTAAGAGAGCTAGTAAGGAACCAGCGGCACAGGAAATTGTAGGAAATGTTTAGAATGTCAAGAATTCCTAAAATTACATCTCATTCCTAAATAGGAGAACTGATCTATACATCAGTTAATTCGAGTGTCTCCTCCACTGTGGACATACTTTATCCTCCTTTATAAAGAGTCCTCTAAAATATTGTCAGTATTTTACTTCTATGTACTTATTATTTATGGATGTATATATAATTTATGTATGTATTAGAAATGTTAAAATAATTATTTGAAATAAATCCTATTTTTATCTCTACTTTACAACTGAATATTGGAATATCTTCCTATCCAGGAATGGAGTATCCAGGAATTTCAATGTATTGAGTATTTTCAATACATTAAAAAGTCTTTTTCCTAAATAATTTTTAGTTACTGTCTTAAATCACTGACAAATTCTGATTGCTAGCGATTATGACAATTATTTTTCTCATAACTTCTTAGTGACTATAATAAAATAGCAAGCCTTGTTCAGTCTTTACTCACACAAACACTTTACAATCTTCTATTTAGGCATGTTATAGTTCCCACTAGGATATAGCAAGGTTGTGATGAAGGAAATTCTAGGATTTTGCATTCAGATGTGTGGGGGAAGATCTCACATTGTTGAAGTTGAATGAGATGACTCACTTTAAATGAAACACTAAAAAACACAAATTAGATTTAGAGTTAGTGAAAGGTTAGAGCATGTAGGATTTATGAAACTGCATTCTGATAGGAGGTAATCAACTAGAAATTGATACCCCAGAGAATAATATGAACTATGAAGCATGAAAATCAATTTAAAAGCAAAAATCATTATAGACTAATATCCTCATTAGTGTGCTATTATAAAGCTCTTAAATTTCATATATATTGGTTACAAATGATGCCTGGGCTCCTAGAAATAAGATGTGTGCCATTGTTTTAAAAACCCCAGATTAAATATTTAATATACAAATATAGATGTTTATGAATGTATCCCCAAATAAGTATTATGAAATGGGAAGAAATTGTTCCCAAGGAAAGAAGAACTATTGTGAGGGGAGGGAGAAATGGATAAGAACAGGAAAAAATATTAAAAATTCGTGGCAAGCCTTCCATCCAAAGCATGTTATGCAGGGTGCCTCGAGTCTGTGTGGTGTGACATTCATCTTTCACTCAGAATAAGCAACTTTTCTTTCCCTGAAAGCCAGATTCTTATATTACGTCAACACCTCACATATACTTTACATCATAATGTCCATCAATTTTCCATTATACTCCCTCGCTCTGCAAAATACGCTTTAAAAAAATGTATCCCAAACTATTTTATTTAACCACTGATTTGATCTATTCTGTCACCTCTGTTACTTTTACAACACAGTAAAATGCAAAGATGGTAGCTTCTGTTAATTGTTCCACCAGTACTCTTACCAAAAGTATAGCCTTTCATATATTTTATAGTGATTTCTTCCTAAATTTAATAATAATATGAGTCAGTACAAATACAGATATATTTTCTGTCTCTCTTAAATGCAGCAGCGAATCTTCTAAAAACTTTGGAAAGTAAAGACTACTCTTTGAAAGTCTTTTTGTCTTGCAATTCTTTGTTTCTTCCCAAGAACTTGCACATGTCTAAATTCACTTCAAAATGCTCAGTCTGATTCAACTCAAAAAGATTTCAGTTCTTGCCCATAAATGTTATGAGAACTTTTCTATAATTGTCATCTTTACATTCTCTCATTCAGTAAAATATTTTATTTCATTCACAGTTTTTACCTACCTTTAAAAGCTTAACTAACTCTGGCATTCTTTTTATCCTAGCCTCTTTTTACCTTTTACTTGATGCAGAGGTTCTCTCTCATTTAAACTATTTTATTCCATGAACCTTCATGTATGTATTAGTGAAATCTTCTGAAGAAATGGCAATCATAAAAATATAATCAAGCAAAGTCATCATTCACAAATGTGTAAACTGCATGCTAAGATACATCATAACCAGAACACAGAGCTCTTGCTTTGGCAAAGAACAAAAATGTTTACATAATTTAATGTTTTAGAATTTAATGTACCTTCTCAAACTTGCTATTCACATTACTTAATATTCTTTGAAATTGTATATTTTCATTCTAATTTATGTCATTACCTCACATGACAGGTGAGAAACTCAATCTTATACCCTAAATCATTCTAAAAATTCCAGTATTGCGCAAAGAGCTTGGTGACATGGAAGAACCTAGCAACTGTAGCTGCTCTATTTTGCTGTTGCTTTACACCCACTGTAGGGTCAGCAAACGCCTGTAGTCTAATTGTTCTACCGATTGTAGGCATCTTTTGTCCATCAGTACCTGCAGTCCAGCCTCTAAAACTACATTACACGGGGAAACCTCCCTGCCAAGTCTTATACTGTCATCCACAAGCTGGTGAACATTTCTACACATACTCTTATAACACTTCACTGCTTGCCTTTCAACTTCTTTGGAGCTTCTGAAAATTTTATTCTCT
>NW_004524846.1:1007813-1012320 GCF_000260255.1 Octodon degus | reverse complement strand
GAGGAGGAGGAGGAGGAGGAGGAGGAGGAGGAGGAGGAGCAGGAGCAGGAGCAGAAGCAGAAGCAGAAGAAGATTTTCAAAGCAGGCATTGATGAACTTCTGAGTTTATATCAGGTCTGTAGTGATTTCACACATTTCATTCCTTACTGTATAAATTTCAAGTTTTTCTTTCATTTTCTGATAAAGTTGGCTATGGGTTTATCAATATTATTTACTCTTTCAAAGAACCAACTCTTGAATTCAATCATTTTTTTATTGTTTTCTATGTCTCTGTTGCATTAATTTTTTTCTCTGACCTTTATCAGTTCCTGCCTTCCATGAGCTATGGGATTGACTTGTTTTTCTTTTTCTAGGAGCTTGAGGTACAGCATAAGATACTTTCTTTGGGCTTATTCCCATTTCCTGATGTGAAAATATACCTCTACAAATTTTCCTGTTAAGACAGCTTTCATTGTATCCCAGTGGTTCTGATAAGTTATATCTGTATTTTTATTTGATTTTAAATATTGCTTAATTTCTTCTTTAATTTCATCTGTGACCCACTGATTGTTTAGTAAGACATTATTTAATTTACATGTGTTTATAGAGATTTTGTGATTTCTGTTATCAATAACCTCCAATTTTATTGCATTATGGTCAAATAATGTGCAGGGGATAATTTCAATGCCTTTAAATTTACTTTGGCATGCTTTATGTCCTAGTTTATGAACTAATTTAGAGTATATTCTGTGTGCAGCTGAGAAGATGTGCATTTTTATGTTCTTGGGTGGAATACTTCATAAAGGTCTACTAAGTCCATTTCTTCACAAGTTTGGTTTGGTTCTGCTATTTCTTTGCTGATTGTTTTGGTTAGTTGGTTATTAATTATAACCATCAATGTAAAAGGGCTCAATTCATCAATCAAAAGTAGCATACTGGCACAGTGCATCAAGAAACAAAATCCAACAATATGCTATATACAAGCAACACATTTACCTCAAAAAGAAATTCACAGACTGAAAGTCAAAGGGTAGAAAACAATACTCCATGAAACAGGAACCCAGAAAAGAGCAAGGAAAGTTATTCTTGTTGCTAACAATGTCAAATTCAAATCAATAATTATTAAAAGAGATAAGGAAAGTCACTGCATACTTATTAGTGGAAAACTGCAAGAGGAAAAGACAATAAACATAAATATTTTTGTAATTAATGTGGAAGCACCCAACTATATAGCAGGTTTTTTTCCTGGTATTGTTTCTCTACATATCCCTTTTGGTTTAATTACTTGTTCTTCTTGGTGGTTTCTTTACGTTGTTCTTGATGAACTAGCCAAAAAAATAACAGAACCAAACTAAACTTGTGAAGAAATGAACTAAGTTGTGGTCATTTTTGTCTTTTTCTAGAATATCTGTCGGTAGTCCTTTTAGGATTGGTTTGTTGGTCATGAATATTTAGTTGTTTTTTTTCATGGAAGAATCTTATCTCTCCATTAAGTTTGATAGATATTTTTGTAGGGCACATCAATCTGGGTTTCAAGTTGTTTTAGTACATGAAAAACTTCACTCCAAGATCTGCTTGACTTGATCATTTGTGTTGAGAAGTCTTCCATGATTCTTATAGGTTTTCCATTATAGGTGATCTGGTTATTTTCTCTAACAGCTTTCAATATTCAATTCTTTTGATGATTTTCTGGGATCTTGATTTTTATGTGTAGAGTTGCAGATATATTTTAACTATGGCTAATTGGCATTCTATATGTCTCACTTCTGTCATGTAATACTCTTTTCCCATGCTTGGGAATTATTCTGCTACTACTTCTGCAAATAGTTTTTCATGTCTTTTGTGCTGATTCCTGTCATTTTGTTGACACCTTTTAGTCTTATATTGTTTTTCTTTGCATCAACTTATAGTTGCTGAGTTGTTATTTCCTGGCTCTTTGTTATTTTTTTAAGTGATATTTCATTTTGCATTCACAAGCTGCAATGCTATAGTCAACTTCTGAAACTCTCTCTTCAATTTTGTTCAAGCAGTTTTCCCATATTTTAGTGGACTTCTTAGCTGTTTTAAATCTGTTTCAAGTTCTGTGCTGTATGTTTTGTTCAATGTTTCCATTAGTTTTCTACTCACCCCTGCTTTTTTTAACCTATATCTTCTTTAGATGTGCTGAGCAATTCTTTCATGATTGTCATTTCTTTCTTTCTTTGTTTTTTATTTTTTTTTACTTAGGAGGCTATTTCTGATCTTATTCCTTTTATTGCCTGATGCAGTTGTTTCTTTGCTTCATTGTTATCATTTCAGAAATTTTGGGTGTGTAACTTACAAGTTCTTCTATGTCTTTGTGTCCTGTGGGCTGGCGGCCTTAGACTGCCTTTTACACCTTCATTTTGACATTTTTGAACTCCCAATGTTCACCTGAACTCAGAAATTATGGGAGGAGGCAGGAAATGTGTCAACAAGGCTCTGGCCACTGCTGGGGGGTGAGGGCACAGAGTTGGCTTACTAAAGCTTCTGCTTTGTGTGGTTCATTGTGGCTTCCCTCAGTGAAATTGGGCTGGACCACAGCTCAGGAAATCTTGGAGGATGTTAGGGGTCAGACAAAGCTCAGCAAAACTCTCAAAATGGTGTTGATGTTGGGGCAGGACTCAGCAGGCCTCTACAAGTGTGTGATGTCCACCTTTATTCTATGATAGTGGGACAGTCTGATCCAGATCAGCAAAGCTTCTGTGATGGTCATAGGAGTGGGTCAGACTCCAACGTTAGCATTTCATATCATATCATTTCTTCTTACATGGTGATACTATTGCTGTATCTTTCTATAACTCAGTTGACCCTGGGTACTGCTGTAATTTTCAATAAAATTAATTCAATGTTAGCTTCAAATATGAGAAAGGAAGAGAATCTTTTATTCAGGAAACATCTCTGGATATCATGTTATATTATAGCATGATGACCCAATACCAGATGATCAGTAGCCTGTTTGGGCTGGTCCTTCATCAGAAAGTGAGTAGTGGGAAAGCTAGGAAGCTTCCTCTGTATCTATAGCCTCTTCCTGTTGCTTGTTTACTGCATGAGTTCTGCCTGTTGTCAGATCAGCGGGTCGAAATGGCATTACCCTCTCCAGGAAGCAGTCTATGGTAAGGGTGGGCATGAACATATGGAAGATCTAGCTTGTAAGTTCTTCATGAGAATCTAATACTTGATGGTAGAAGGTGTAGCTGAGACCATGATTTTAGTTCTGGGCAATGTAAATAGCATGTTTTGTAAACATATACTAATAAACAAAGAAATTGGCAGCATCTCTATTTTCTAATACCCTCCCCAAAACACACCTTCAGCTTTTGGAAAAATTGTTTTTCATGAACCTAGTGCTTGGTACCAAAAGCTTGGGGTTTGGTTTATAGGATGTTAGACAATTCTTCCAGTTTTTAATAAATGCCCTGACTTTCTGTGCCTCACTTAGTCTCCCTTTGTCTTTCTGACCTTTCCTATGGTAGTACATGACTTTCAGGAAGTTCTATACTGCCTGTACTGATATTTTAGTACTCCTTCTCTGTCCTTGTAGCCAGTATATGCTGTCCAAATGTTCACTGATCACAGGACAAAACAGGTGGGTTACTTGTCCTGCAGTTTGGATAGCATTCCCTCTTTTCCCACTGTTTCTTCCATGAAAGCAGATATTTGTCTTTCCTCTCTTGGACTTTCTTAAATTCATTTCAATTTCTTTGCATCATCAATCTGGTGGACCTAAAATTTACATGATGCTGCTGGCTTATTTTTGTAATTCTCTTCTGATTGCTTTTGTAAGGTGGGCAACATCTTTTGCATTAGTCCTTTAATACAAGTACGTTTAACAGAAGTAGAATCACTGTTCATTTTGGTATCTCTTCATTTTCTGCCAAGGCAATAATGGAACACATATTCTCTATATACTTAGCAATTAAAATTATATATTTTATTTTAGAGACACTTAAAATTATCCTAACAAAGAGAGGATTAATGTTGAATATTTAAGAGACGTATTTTTCACATCACTTAAAAATGCCCATTAGGTTCTTCTTAGTATTATCTAAACATTCATAATCACAGGACATCATAAGCCAAGTTTGGCTATAGTGTAGATTCAGTAAGAAATATTTAAATGAGAAAAAAATCATTTAGATCAGCACGTCAGTGATGAATTCCTTACTTTTGTAAATTGCAGCTGTCCTTGTAGCAAGTGGAAATGCTACATTTTATTCTTCAAAAGACAGAGAGCACGGATCCAGGAAAGATAAGAGACTCAACTAGTGAAGTGAAAACCTCAAACTAGGTTCACACTCACTCTCCACAAAAATTTATATTTTTCCTATAAGTTTGTGGGCATGGTTTTCATTCTGAAGCAAAGGTCAAGACAATTACATCACTGAAAACAGACTTACACAATGCTATTATTTTTTTTTCCTTTTCAAAGTTTTATTGATAAACATATAGCAATGAGACAGTTTCAAATCAAATCGAAAGTACAGTTTCAACAAATAATACACTGCAT
>NW_004524846.1:991150-998983 GCF_000260255.1 Octodon degus | reverse complement strand
ACTTTGGACTTCAATCAAAATCACATAGAAAGCCTCCAAAAAGTACTGCTTTCTGTGCTACACAAAATATCTTAAAAAAAAAAAAAAAGCATGATGCCTGGATATCTGCTTGAAATTAACATGTAGGAAATATAGGGAAGAAAAAAAATATATAAACTTGCTTTTCTCTAGCATGTAAATACATATCTTAATTTTCAAAGGAATTTTAGAGAATATTAATTTTTAGGATCATACCATCAAATTAATAATAAATGCTACCAATAATTATATAGGTATAATAAAACAAGTCAGATCCCTGCAAAATTATGTGAGTTACATAAAGTCAAATGGTGAACAACTTGCTTTTGACTTCATGAAAATCATATATGATGGAAGAGATACAGATCTCTGGTATAAATAATGCCCTTGCTAAGAAAAAAATGAATTTATAAAAACCAGAATGAATAGAAACATTCTCTGTATGAAGTCATGGATTCTGTTTTGGAAAATACATTAGTTTTCCATCACTTAATGAAATTACGAAAGCCACTGTAGCTTAGAAACACAAATTTTAATTATCTTAAAATCCTGTAAGTTAGAAGTTCAACACAAGTTATTTGAAGTTAAAACTCACTATGTTACTCTCTTGAGCTTCTACAGATTTGTTTTGTTTTGCTTTTAGCTTTGTTTTTCCAAGACTCTGTATGTTACTTGGCTGTTCATCCCCTTTCTTCATCTCCAAATCCAATAAGACTGCATCTCTCTGAATATTTTTCTGCATCACAGATTCCTGTAACTATGATCAGAAAAGGATTTCAACTTCGAGGTTTTGTGAGATTAGATGGAGTTTACCAGGTAGTCTGGACAATCTGGATTCTCTCCCCTTTTCCAAGTCATTAACAGAATCAGACCCACAAAACACCTTCAAGATGTGAGATAACATATTCACAGTTTCAGGAATAAGAGTATAGGCTTCTTTCAGCCTGTTAAATTTAAATCATCTTTTGAAACATTGGATTATTTTATTTTTATTTTTTATTTATTTTATTTTTTTTGTACAGGGCCTGCAGAGTCTACTGGTCTCACTACATTAGACTTGTAGTGATCTGCCTGTGTTCAGTCCTCCAAGAGCTGGGATTACAGGTGGGCACTCAAAGATTTCAGTGTGCCCCTGGGCAGGGCCAGCATGGCAGGCCTCAGATGAAACCTCAGCCGCTGCATCTGCCTAAGCAGGTGCTTTAATCCGCTGAGCTATTTGGCTGGCCTTTTCAAATATTTTGAAAAGCATTTTAAAAATTTTATTCACTATGTCGGAAAAAAAATTGCTGGCCTTCTCCCTAAGTAAAATTTTCATGATAGCTTCCTGTACTCATTTAATTTGTTTTCAGGTCTGCAAATGGGTATGGAAGTCAGAAAGGACCGAAAATTATTTTTCTATGTTCTACTCAGTATTCAAATTAGGACATAAGGGAATTAAGCCATTAATTGACCCAACAAGCATCAGCATGCAGGTGGATAAAGCAAAGATCTTTCCAAAAATCTTCATTTTAAAAATTTTATGGAATAAGGGCCAGCCAAATAGCTCAGTAGATTAAAGCTCCTGCAAGCAAGCTCAGGGACCAGAAGTTGGCTCCCTGGGCCTGCCTTGCCAGCCCCTCCCTGCAGTCCCTGGCCCTGGGGCATGCTGAGAAGGCAATTGAGACTGGGTGTGGTGGCGCACACCTGTGATCCCAGCTCTTGGGTGGCTGTAAACAGGCGGATCGCTACGAGTCTGATCTACACAGTGAGACACTGAACACACTGTAGACCCTTCCCTAAAATTAAAAAAAAATTATGGAATAGCAATTAATGTATTTCAGACAGTGATGTTAGACAGTGTTGTTAAGAACTCAAAGAAAGGCCAGGGAGATAGCTCTGTAGAAAAAGCACTTGCCTGGCAAGCTCAAGGGCCTCAGTTCAATCCCTGGTTCCAGAAAAAAAAAAAAAAAAAGAACTCAAAGATGTAATGTTGATGTTGGCAACACTAATAAGTGTGGTCTTAAAATATATCATTTATGGAGGACTTAATCCTGCTTTTTTTTTGAACTCTAGGCATTTGAGTCCTAACAATAATAACAGAATCCAGAGTAATAGTTTTAAGTCTGTTATTAATTATAGTAACTGGCAACTGGTAAATTTTTTATCAAAATTTTTCGCACTTTAAATTTTCCAGTGTACTTTTTGGAGCCTCGGATACTCTAATACATGATCACTTATAAAATACTAGGATTTTAAATTTCATTTTCCTGTGGATACCTACAACTTGTACATATTTATGATGAACCATGTCATGCTTTGACATGTGTATACAGTGTACTATGTAATGATTGAATGAGGATAAACATGTATTCTCTTCAAACACAATTTATTATTTGAAAATATTTAAAAATTGTCTGACTTTTCGAAATATAAGGGTATTTCTGTTCTCTGTAGTCATTCTACTGTGAAACAGCACATTGAAATTCAGTACTTCTTAGCTGTGAGTTCTCCTCAATGTTGCCTCCCTCCTAGGATTCTCCATGGAAAGGCACACCTTTGCCTTGTCCACTGCCTCTTCCCCCAACCCCTCCAAGCTGGGTTCTCCTAGCTACACTGGTGCTTCTCTCCATTGCAGCACTGTTTCTGTAGGAACTTGAGAGGGCTTTTCCTGGCCCTGGGCAGCCTGGACCCAGGCCCATGGCTGCACTCAGAAGCACAGCTCATGCACGCAGGGTGCAGGCCGTAAAGGGTCACAGGGTGATGGGACCCAGGAAATCAGAAGCCCTGTAGTTAAGCTGGCTGACCTGGGCCTTCCCTTTTCTTTGTCCCTGGTTCCTGGACCTCACCTCCACCCCCGTACTAAGGACCAGCATCTTTTCTTGACTCTTGTTCCATGGAAGCCCTGTGCCTTCTTCCCAGCCAATCTCAGCTGTTCTGCTCACTTATGAGCCCTCTCCTCCAAAACTGGGTCCCTCAGAGGTGGCAGAGAGAGGGAAGGAGTGTTTCCCTCAAGACTTGGATCTGATGGCTTTGGACCTGGGCTACCAGATAGGAGCAGAGAATGTGGAGTAAGACCCAAGGCACTGGAGGTGACCTGGAGTTTAATGGCAGAAGAAGGTGAATTGATGTCCGCTTGAGGGATGGCTGCCTGGAGAAAAAAGCTAGGGAGTCCTATTTGTATCTGCTTTCTCTCCAGACACCAGAACACCTACTGTGTGCAGGGACAGCTAGAGGGACCCAGGAGAGGTCAGATAAGCGGTGGCTTCATTAAAGCTTGGGAAGAGGGATCCCCATTTCTAGAAGGTCCTAGGAGCCCACATGTCTGGGAAACCCAGGCCTAAAGGGAGGGCTGCAAATGGAATGGTGTCTTTTTTCCTGCTCCGCACAGCTGTTGCAGGCTCCTGGAAGGTGAGAGTATGGCTGCAGAGAAGCCCGAGAAAGAGAGACATCAAGACTGTGGGAGGCCAGCCAGGAGCAGCCTCTGTGAACTTGGAGGACCCATTAGAGACCAGCCCAGGGATGCTCCCGGCCTCTCCATCTCTGGGTCAGAGTTGGAGGCCTCTAGAGTGAGACTGTGTTTCCACTGACAAAGGGGCTTCCTTCATGAAGCCCCAGGATTTCCCCAGAGAGCCCTGGTGACCTGCTGCCTCCCATCTGCACAGGTGGCTGACAGTTCCTTGATGCCTGAGATCCCGGCTTGGGGATGTTTCTGGCCCTCACTGAAACACCAAGGTCTGAGGTTCTGGGACAGCTCAGGCAGCATGACCTTTTTCTGGTGCACAGAAGCCTGTGCTGCGTGCCACAGGCTGTGCTCTGTGACTGGTTCTAGGCAGGGTCCTGACTCCCGCTCGCAGTCGGGAGTGCCGCTGCCCTGTGGCCCTCCAGAGTCCCACGCTCTGGCCTCCCAAACCCCATGGAGCATCCCCTTGTGTCATCTTTTTTATCTTTACTATAATTTTCCTTTATTTTGAGGAGTTAAAAACAAGAGCAAGAAAAACAAAAACAAAGGCAGAAACAGGGTAACGTATAGCAATACATGTTACAGATTTTCAAAATGGGACTAGCTCATTCACAATGATTAATATATTATCTATTTTTCTCATCAGATCTGTTGCTCAGATTATCAGATATAGTTATGTAAATGGGACATATGATTGAATATTACCACATTCTTTCAAGAAAATTTTTGTTCTCTCTTATTTTCTTTTGTTACCTTAAAAATTACTTTAAAGAGAGTATAGTAATAATTAACATGACATTAGAAACTGTATACATTTAGAAGACCAAGATGGCAGGTAAGTCAAGCATGGTTTTAGTATTACACATTGCTGTTCTCAGTGTACTTGCTTAGTTCATAGATACCAGCATAAAGAGTCAAGTCAAAGAGAGAAAAAGGAGAAAAGATAGGAAACAAGGTAGGGGCAAAACCACACATATATATACAAAACAGCTAAGGCAACTGTCCTAAGAATTTCTATCATTTTTTGAAAATAGCAGTTAATGAGTAGAATTCTCACCTTGACTAACTCTTTTTTTCCCAACAATTTTATTGAGAAACAAATAGCAGTGAGACAGTTTCAAATCCGATTCGTAGGACAGTTTCAATAATTAATACATTGCATATTGTTGTCTTAGTGGTTAGTCATTGTACAAGATGCAGACACGATATCTTGTTTACAAACAGTATTTGAACAAATATTTCTATTTATTGAATTAAGAGAATGTAGCTGTATATCCTATTTTAAGTATATAGATACAATATGGTAGTTCATTTGTAACCCCATTTTTGTTTAGTTTTGTCAGAAAAGGGTATTCCATTGCCATTTAAATATTATAGGTGCATGAATTCAGCAAAATAATTCAGTAGTCCAGTAGTCCATAATAGTAGTGGGTTATCCATAAAACTGGCAATGTCAGAAGTTGTTGACTTGAGCCTTTTACAGCTCAGCATATTAATATGGCTTTACTTTTTATACTTTGTTTTTATACTTTCTGCTGTATGGTTAAGACCAAGATAAAGCAAGACATATATAGCAAGAAATGGAACTTTTGTATCTGGTAAGGTCAGTCAAATCCCCTCAGGATTTAGCCTGAAACCCTGTACTACAGTTTATAGATCCTTTGTCAGTGTCAGCCATGTGGATGAGTCACGGCCATTGATTGACCAATTTTCTCTCTGTGAAAGCCTGAGAAAATGTTTTCTTTCCCTGTGACTCTCCTTAGGCACACTCTACATCATTGATCACGTTGCTCTGTGGTCCCATAATCTCCTTGATCAGAAAATTTTGGACACAACTGAGTTACATGATATTAACAGTACAGGTTCTCCTTTGTCCTGAGTCTTCATTTGTATCCTCTTGACTCCTGCAGCCACCAGCCCTTCCAGGAGAGCTGTGGAGCCCAGACCAGGGTCTGTGTGATGCACACAAGTCTCCCTGCTAATTAGGCAGCCCTGCCTGATCAAAAGGAACACTGCCTGCTGCCCCCCACCTGATTCCCATTGAAGAGATTTCCCTTCATCAGAATATCACATCTCCCAGAAATTACTGTGATGCCTGTTATTGTCAATTAATTAAATCTCACTGAGAGATAGAGCTCTGCCGGGTAGGGAGCAGCAGCCTGGCCCTTGAGTGCCATGGCCTCCTCCCCCAGATCTCTTTTTCTGCTTTGGTTTTAATTTCACGTTTTCAAAAACATTACTTCTCTGGATCCCTTAAAAATAGTACTTCTATTTAACTATAACCTATTGCCATTGATCCGTTTCTCCACCATCGCTTTCTCCTACTCTTGTGTCTTTCGGTAAACACTAGTCTAATCTAAACTTCTATGGGATCGGCTCTTACAGGTTCCAAATGTGAGCCAGGTCAGGCAGTATTGGCCTTTCTGTGTCTGTTTCATTGCAGTTGACACAGCGACTACAGTACTATCCATGCTGTCACGAACAACAGGAGTGCATCCTCTTTGTGGGTGAGCAGTATTTGTACATCTGTTGATGACACTCAGGCTGTTTTCATTATCTTTCCTATAATGAATAGCACTGTCATAAAAGTCACTATGCAGACACCTCATTGACATTATGCTTTAATCACGTTTGGATGTATTTCCCGGATGAATACCAACACTGAACACCTTTTTTTCATGTTTCGTCTCAGCAGTTGTAAGTCTTCTTTTAAGAAATGTCTAGTCATATCTACTGCCAATTTTTTAATCAGATAGGTTGATTTTGCTATTGAGCCTTTTAGTTCCATCTGTTATATTAAAGCTTTGTCCCATATACAATTTAAAACTATTTCCTCTACTCGGTTACTTCTTCACTGTAATGGTAGCTTCCAAAATGACTTTTAAATACGTCTGTAAAAAAGAGAATGGAGAATAACAAAAAGTGGAAGTAAAAATCCATGTTTGAATTAAGTTACTGTGGCTTTTGTCAGTCCAATTATGTGGTATTATTTTCAAACATATAGTTATTCCTGAATAAAATTGTTGTATTTTTGTTATTGTGGGGATAAAAATAGGATTAAATGTGATCTCCTGAGGTGTCACTTCTAATAATGACCTCATGTTAATAAAATGTGTAATAAATATCACTTGAAAAGTGATAAATTAGGCTATAAATACACATTACAATTAGACTTAAAGCTAATTTCCAGAATGTTAGCACAGTGTGTAAATGATTTATGAAGTACAGAAAAATTGATTTTATGGAATATCATTAAAAAATGTTTTTCTTTTCCTTTTTCTTTCTTTTTTTTCTTTTTGGCGGAACCAGAGGTTGAACTCAGGCCCTTGCACTTGCCGGGGAAGTGCTTGTTCTACTGAGCCATCTCCCCAACCCTGAAAAGCATTTTTCTTAAATCATAAACCTAAACTAAGCAATTTAAAGTAAAGCAGAACATTCCTCATACTTTGCTAAATCACTTTGGAAAAAATGTTGGCATAGAAGGGAACAAATAGTATTAATATGAAAAGTACCATTGCTTTCTAAGAAGAAGGAAATAAGAAGTAGGACTACATAGTACTAAAGTTCTTCACACAGTACAAAAGAAATCCTCTATATGAGTATTGCCGTATTTCTACATACATATTAACAGTTCACTGAACTCTAGTAAATAGTAGTTAAATCTTTCACAATTTTGAGTAAAAACGTAAATTGGAGTCTGAAATATTATAATGTTTTAGAAATATAAAGAGCAAAAGAGGTAATCATTTTATAGTATAGATATTTGAAAAACTAAAATATGATGGTAATCAAAGTTCTATATTGGCAGGTTTCTAATTCTAAATGTATATGAGCACTAGTGTATTACAGAAAAAATTACTAGGTTAGTGATTTGTGAAGCAGTAACATGGCTTATTGTAGTACTTACAAAATGAATACAAGATTTCCACACTTTGCTGTTTTTGGAGTCAACTTGATGAAATTTTCCAAATACAAACATCAAAATAATTAAAATCTTTAATTTGCTTTGAGATTTATCTGATGAGTAGTTGTGACTCAATTTGTTTTCAATTTCTTTTTTTAAATATATTAATTAATTAATTTGATACATGGTCTTGCTACGCAGTTCAGACTTCAGACTCATCCTGATCCTCCTGTCTGGGCACTGGGGTTGCAGGCGTGTGCTATGATGCCTAGTTTCTTAGTAGTATGGTGTGCCAGCACAGCATGTGGTACCAGGGATCAACCTCTACAAGGATCAAACTCAGGTCCTTACACTCTCCAGGTAGATACTTACACCACTGAGCTATCTCCCCATGTTTATTTTTTCTTTATATTAGTAATTTATATTTTCTGCTTTTTCTTTAATTCTAGGGCTTCAGTTTACAAATTCTTCA
>NW_004524846.1:974350-991043 GCF_000260255.1 Octodon degus | reverse complement strand
TAACCTTTTCTAGTTTATATATATATGGTAAATGTTGTTAATTTACCTCACAGAGCTAGTTTTTGTCATGAAAACACTTAACACTCACCATCTATCGACCTAGCATCTCCCAAGAATTCAATATATCATAATTTAATGTAGTTGGGCAATAGATAAGCTAATCTTAATCCTTACTCATCTAGTGATAATTTACTCTTTTATTGAAAATTAATTTCAATAAAAATTACTATTTTTATTGAAAAGTACCTCAGTAACTTCCCTCCACCAACCACCTTGACCTCTGGAAAGCACAATATATATGTTAATTAGTGCCGTAATTATGGAAAGCTATGTAGATGTTCCCCTCCAAAAACAAAAACCTAAAAGAAAATTCTGATATTGTGTACGTGACTTTTCAGTCTACTGATGATATTGTCGGTCATTCTTCATTGTGCTTCTATATATTTTTTTAATTTCTAGGATCTCTTTTGAAATTTTCTTGGAATTTCTCTCTGTTAACATTATTCATCTACTGTTACATTTTTGTACATGGACCCCTTTTATTCATTGGGGCTTTCAACATATTCAAATATTTGAAGTCACCTATCTGTTGAATCCATAATCAAAGTCACTCCAAATTTGGTTGTTATTCTTGCTCCTTTCAGATTATATCTCCTGGCCTTTTACTGAATTTTGATATTTTGCTCTAAGCCAGGCAGAATGTAGCAAGTCATACAAGCCTTAGTAAGTAGGCTTTTATTTTTTTTATTTTTATTTTTAAAAATAATTTTATTGAGAAACAACAATGAGACTTTTCAAAACTGATTAGTAGGACAGCTTCAATAATACATTGCATATTGTTGTCTTAGTGGTTATTAATTGTACAAGACGCAGACATAATATCCTGTCTACAAATACTATTAGAACAAATCTTTCTATTCATTAAATTAAGAGAATGTAGCTGTATATCTCTCGTAACTATTTTTAATATACAGATACAAAATTGTTGTTCATTTGTATCCTCTTTTTTGGTTTAGTTTTGTCGAGATGGGTTTTCCACTGTCATTTAAATATTACAGGTGTGTGAATTCAGCAAAATATTCCAATATAGCCCACTAGTTTAAATAAGCTTTTAGTATGATGATTGATTTTATACTGGCTAGGAGGTAAAGTAAGCTTATGAATTTCTGTAACATTAGGTTCCAGATGCTTCAAATTGCTCTAGTTTGGTTTTGCCTCTCCTGATGGATTAGGAATTTCTAAAAATTCTTGCAGTGATAGTTTTCATCTTGCAGATGTTTCAATTATAATCCATCATTATTTTACTGAAGACTGTTGATGTGATGGTATAGTGTCCAGGAGAAGTCTTTCATATTCTTATGATTATAAGTCTTTAGTGAATGTATTTTCCTGGACTGAGAAACTCACAAGTGTTATCTTCCCTGCTGTTCCGTTATGTGAGTCATGAGCTCCACAGGGAATGTGAAGTGAGAAAAATGTCTTTCTCAGGTAGGATCAAGGCTCAAGTGTTGTTTTCTCTGTGTAAATATTTCCCTTGTTGTGAACAATGTTATACAAGGTTGTCTTGGTTACCTTCTCATTCCTAAAACAAAAAACTGACACACGAAGTGAAAGGAAGGAAGGCTGATTTACCCACACTGCTCAGAACTTTCAGTCCATAATCAGCTGATTCCGAGACTAAGTAGAGTGGCAGAGAGACACTGCAGAGTAAAAACAGTTCATGCTGAGCAGAATGTGTAAATCAAGAGAAAGAAGACAAGCCTCTTTCTCTCCCTCACATAGTATCCGGATCACCAGGATTAGGAAGGTGCAAAACTATTTAATGTAATGTGATGATTCAGTAATCATACACCTGTATTACCAGCATCACACACTCTAGATTCAGCCACTTGTGAAGAAAGTCCTACCTATGACTACATGAGGCTTTTTAGAGACATCTAGATTCAAACATTACATTTCACCCCTGGGTCCCCAAGGACTCACTTACATTCTCTTACGCAAAAACATTTATTCTATCTCCAAAAGTTGCTGAAGTCCTAACAATTTCAGCATTCCTAAAAGTCCAAATTCTTTTTCCTCTGAGATTCAGGCAAACTCTTAGCTGTACCCACCCCCAAAGACTCATTTACATTCCTTTACATAAAAAAGTATTTATTTCATTTATGTTTTAATCTTTGTTACAGTCACTACACAGCTCAGACTTGAAATGAACCTCCTGTCTCAGCCTCCCAGCACTAGGATTATAGGCATGTGTCACCACGCCTGGTTTTGGGGCCAGCACATTATGTGGTACCAGGGATTTAATTCAGGTCCTTTTACTTGCCAGATAGGTTCTTAAATCACTGAGCTACCTCCCCAGCCCCTATTTTATTTCCAAGAGTTGCCAAAGTCCTAAAAGTTTCAGCCTTGCTGAAAAGTCCAAATATTGTTTCCTCTGAATTTTAAGGCAAACTCTTACCTCCAAGCCTCCATATAAATGAAAAGAAAGTCAAATGCTTTCAACATAAAATAGCACAAGATAAACATTACCATTCCACAAGGTACAAATAAGGGATACAAAGGGATAGGACCAAAGCAAGCCAAAAATCCAGCAAGGTAAACATTTAGTTCAATAGATCCGTGTGTAGCATCCTAGGCAATTTGTGGCAAGATGTGAACTCCAAAAGGTTTGCATGACTCCTCACTGAAGGCAGTTATGGCTGTGGTATCTTCCATGGTTTCTATCTTAGGCTGGCTGAACTCCCTCCTGGCAGTTTTTCAGATGGTCCACCTTCCTGGCTTCTCCAAACTTTCAGGATCTCTACCATACCTTCAGTTTCACAATCACAGCCTCACCTACTTTCCTCTCCAGGAAACCTGCCTGGCTTCCCAGGTCTTCTTCTGAAATGTGGGTGGAAGCTGTCTGATCACACAACTCTGGAATTATGCATATACCTAACACCAGCACCATATGGGTGATGCCAAAGTCTGTCACCAGCTGGAATAGTGGTGAGGCTTTCAATTAATGTGGCTATAGGGGTTGAGTGCCTCAATCACTGAGCACTCTCAACTAAATCACAAGGAACAAATTCTCTTGGCCACAGTCATTCTGCAACATGGTTCTCTGGAGTTCTCTTCTCAGTGCAAATTCTGTCACCATTGCAACTCTCAGGCTGCTAAGGCTGGAACCTTGCTGATCCTTGTGATGTTCAGGCCATCCTTACTGCTATCTTCTGCAGAAATACTTGTATTTTCCTTGCTAGTCTTAGAGCTATGATTGCAGGTGGCAACTTTACTGGAGCTTCTTTTCTGGCCACACTCACACATTTTTGAACCACTCTGCTGGACTCTTTGCTCTTGATTCTCAATAAAAATCTGACTTAAAGCTCCCAATAGTAGCCATGCTACTGCTTCAAAAACTGCCTTGAAGTTTCTTCTGTAAGACTAATCAGTCTGCCACCATTAATCTTAGTCTCAGGCAATCTCTGGAAAGGATCATGATATGGATAAACTTTCTTCTAGGCCATAACACACATTGTCATGAATCCAACAACTAATGAAGCTCTTCTTCCAAGTAGAATCATTCCAAGCTGGTCTTCACTGGCATTTCTCCTAGAATTCTGGTCATCTGAGCTCTGACCAGAATCTCTTATCAAATAGAGTCTAAGGCATTCCTCCTTTATTTTTTTTTTAATTTTAGCACAGGGTCTACAGTGTCTCACTATGTAGATGGTAGTAATCCACCTGTGTTAAGCCTCCCAAGAGCTGGGATTACAGACACATGCCACCACACCTAGTCTCAATCACTGTCTCAGTGTGCCCCACAGGCAGGGCCAGTATGGCAGTCTGGGAGTTGGACACCTGGCTACTGTGTCTGCTTAAGCAGGTGCTTTAATCTGCTGAGCTATTTGCCCATCCCTCTGGTTTTCAGCCAGCATCTCCAAACATTTGCTACCATTTCCCCTTACCACAAGCCAAGTACAAGGTCTCTTGAACCATGTAGTCAGGTATTCACAGCAATAACACAATGCCACTTTTCTGGTACCAAATTTTTGTCTTAATTACCACCCACGGGTCCATCAACATTTGTTCTTGGTTAATTTTTTGAAGACAGCCATTCTTTCTGAAGTGAGATAAAATCTCAGGATTGTTTCAATTTGCACCTCTTAAACAATCAGTGATGCTGAAAATTTTTTACATCTTTATTCGCCATTTCTACTTTATTTGAGAAGTTTGCATTCATCATATATGCCCACGTTTTGGTTGGGTCTTCAAGGGTGAGGGATCTTATTTTTTTTCACTTAATTATTATCTGAATTTTCAGTTAATTAATATCTATTAATTATAACTAGATATTAGTTCTATGTCTGAGGAACAACTAGCAACTTCTCCCCACCTATGATGCCTCTTCATATTTGATGATTTCTTTTGCTATGCAAAAGCTTTTTAATACAATGTGAACACAGTTGTTTATTCTTTTAATATTTCCTTCATGATTTGTGTTATGTCATGAAGTCTTTGCCTGAGTTTACCTCTTTAAGAGTTCTACCTGTTCTGTCCTCCAGAAGATCTAGTGTTTCTGTTTTAATGCTTAGATCTGTGAACTACTTTGATTTTATCCTAATACATGGTGAGCTACATGGGCCTAGTCTTAATCTTCAGCATGTGGAAACAAAATGCACTTCCAGCCAAGACTGATCAAAAGAGCAAAAACAGTTTATGGGAAAACTCCAATAGGAATAAATAATAAATAATAATAATATATAACACCAAACTATATAAAACAAATATAAATAACGACATGAAAAATTAAATAAGTAAATGAGTACTAACACAATTATAATTGTGTTAAGGTTCCCCCACTATCACCACCACAAATAGACTGATCAAATAGATAAAACAATTCAACAAAGAATTAGAACTAAAACAGGGCTGGCCAGATAGCTTAACAGATAAAGCACCTGCTTAGGCAAATGCACAGGCTGTGGGTTCAATCCCTGGCCTGCTGTACTGGCCCTGCCCTGGGGGCACACTGAGACAGCGATTGAAACTGGGCATTGTAGCATGCAGTCATAATCCCAGTGCTTGGGAGGCTGAAAAACAGGAAGATCATTATGAGTCTTATCTGTGTAGTGAGACTCTGCAGAGTCTGTATTAAATACATTTAAAAAAAATACTAGGGGCTGGTGAGATGGCTCAGTGGTCTAAAGCACCTATTTAGAACAAGCTTAGCAGAGCACAGGGAACGCGGTTCAATCCCCCAGCACCACATGCCAGCCAACCCTGCCCCCTGGTGGGCTGAGCTGGCCACACACACACACACACACACACACACACACATAAATAAATAAAATTAAAAAAAAATACTAAAACAAGGAAAATTAGTAGATATCTACAGAGTTCAGCCCACAAAAGTACAGTGCACATTATTCTCAGTTGAACATGGATCATTCTCCAAACTAAACCACATACTGGCTCATGGAACATGCCTAAGTAAATGCAAAATAATGAAATTGCTCCATGCCTATTATCAGACCATAGTGAAATAAAATTGGAGATGAATGGCAAAAGAACCCACACAAACTCCATAAACACATGGAAATTCAGTAACTCTATAGATAAATCAATGGATCACAGATGAAATTAAAGAAGAAATTTAAAGAATATGTACAATAAAATGATGATGCCAATTCAACCTACTGGAACTTATGGGACACAATGAAAATGGTACTGTAGGGAAAATTGATAGGGATGAGATCTTACACCAAGAAAGTTAAGTAAGCTCAAATGAAAATCCTAATTTTGAACTTCAGACTTCTAGAGAAAGATGAGCAAATAATGCCCAAAGTTAGTATGAGGGAGGAAATTATAAAGAATAGAGAAAAAAGTAATGCAGTTAAGACTAAGAAAACAGTATAAAGAATCAATTAAATGAAAAGTTGTCTCTTTGGAAAATTAAAAAGCTATAAGCCAAACTTATCAAGAAGGAGGAGGACATGCAGAAAAGAGGCTAATGCATGCATTTGGGACCAAAAAAGTATAAAATCACAATGGATCCTCTAGATCATCACTACTACTTTGAGAATCTTCATTTGACCAAGATGAAAATCCCAGAACAAATTGACAGATTTCAGGCTCTATATGAATTACCAAAACAGAAGGAAGTAGTTATATAAAAATTTTAAATAACCACATATCGTCAATGAAATTAAAGATGTAATAAAAAACCATAAAAAAAGGACTTAATGGCTTTACTGCTTAATTCTGCAAAATTTTAGGAAAGATTTTATACCATTACTCCTCAAATTCTTTAATAAAATTGAAATAGAAGAAATATTCCCTAATTTATTCTTAGAAACAAGAATTACCCTGCTTCTAAAGCCATAGAAAAAAATCAACCAAAAAAGAGAACTGTAACCCAATCTCCATAATGAGCATAGATACTAAAGTCTTCATTAACATACTGGGAAACAGGATACAGCAAACCATTAAAAACATACACTACGACTAATAAGATTCATTCCAGACATGTAGGGATGGTTCAACACAGCACAAATCAATAAAGGTGATATACTATGTCAACAGAGCCAAAGACCAAAATCCAGAGAAAAGATTTGACAAAGTGCAGTCCTCATTTAAGAGAGAAAATTGGAATTAATTATCTTTATCTCTATCTGATAGAAGACATCTATTACAAATCAACAGCCAACATCATACTAGATGATCAAAAACAAAAAGAAAGCTTTTATTAGAAAATCAGAAACAAGATAAGGATGTTCACTATCACCACTCTTATTCAATACAGTTTTGGAAACATTAGCCAGAACAATTCAACAGAACAACAAAATTAAGGGAATAAAAATAAGAAAAGAAGATATATTACTATTATTTGCAAATGGCATCATACTGGACATAGAAAACAACAAAAATTCAACCAAAAGACTGCTTTATTTAAGAACAAAATTCGGTTTCATACATGGCATAGCTGGATACAAAATCAACAATAGTATTCCTGTACACAAATAACCAACTCATTGCAAGATAAATTAGGGAAAAAACACCTTTCACAATAGCATTAAAAAACAAAATACCTATGAATCAAGCTAAAAAATGAAGGGAAAGGCCTTTATATTAAAAATGACAGTACTTTGGAACAGGAAATCAAAGAAATCTCATACTTGAGAAAATGGAGAGATCCCTTTGCTTATGGATAGGAAGAAACAACATAGCAAAAATTGCATACTCTCAAAATTATTATTCAGATTTAATGTGATCTCAATCAAAACACCATTAACGTACCTCACAGAATTAGAGAAATTATTCCTAAACTTCATTTGGAACCAAAAGAAACTAAAAATAGCAAAAAAAAAAAAATTTTCAGCAAAAAAAGTAAGGATGGGCATATGGCAAGCCCTAACTTGAAATTATACTACCAAGTGACTGTAATAAAAATAGCATGGTACTGGTAAAAGTACAGACCTGAGGATCAGTGAAACAGCTTTATTCATTTATGTATTTATTTATTTATTATTTGGTACACGTCTTACTATGCAGATTGCACTCATAGCGATCCTCTTGTCACAGCCTCCCCAGCACTGGGATTGCAGGTGTGCACCACCAGGTCTGGTTTGGGGGCCAGCACAGCCCATCTAGGGCTCAGAGCCAGTATGGCATGTGGTATCAGGGATCAAACTCAGGTCTCTAGGCTTGTCAGGCAGGCACTTAGACCACCGAGATATGTTTCCAGTCTGGAACAGTTTAGAAGGTGCAGAAACAAGTACAAACACAGCCATTCATCTTCTCTTTAAACAAAGGGGCCAAATACACTCACTAGAAGATAGTCTTTTTAACAAATGATTATGGAAAAATTGGCTTTCCATATTGCAATGGTAAACTTTCTAGTACTACATTCTGTTGTAATTAAAATTAACATATATTTCTGAAATTATATTTTAAATATTTAAAGTGCAGTTTTAAAGAGATATGCAAAGGACTATTCATGAATAAAACATAGATTTCATTAGTATTTTGGATGATCTTGAATTCGTTTTATATTATTTCAAATCAGTGATATTTTACCTTAATTAATTTAAAATTAATACCCTTTTAATTTCTGTGGTTCAGAACATTGCTAAACTTTCCTTTTTCAGTCATTAATATCTAATGTTGATTTCTTACATCATCTAGATTAAATAGAATTTTAACTCAGGTTTTAAGAACTGGACTGGAGTGACTCAGAGGTACACATCTTATCTTGTTATTTGATAGAAATTCATTTTTCTGCTCTGACTGATGAGGTTTACACTACCAACTAGTCACATAAACTAACTGCAATATTCTTATAAATATATATAGTGTTCAGGAGTCCTGCAAGCAAGAAAAACAGTTTTACTCTGGGTAGCTGTATGATTTAAGTAAGGGGCTAGGATTTTGGTTAATTTTGAAGAGGACATCTCAAAAGTATCGCCTGAGCTAAGTGGTTCTACCTCTAGGATCCGGGTGCCAAGATGATAATAATTCTCCAGTTAGGGTTTCCCAGGTGACTGTTATGGGGAGAAGTGAAACCAAAAAGGACCAAGGAGAACTGCAGCAGTGCTGGAAACATCAAGTGCCAGGAGCACCATGAGATGGATCAGATGATCCTGCCTCAAGCTTTTGTGTTAGGGGAACCAAGAGTGGCAGAAACTACCAGTAAGAGCAACACTAGGGTACCGTGGCAGCTGGGACTCCTAGTGCCAAGGGGAAAAGAGAAGCTGCCAGGACTATTTCAGCTGGGCTCTTTCCATCTGTCCCCTCTCATCAGTGAACTCACTGGCCAGTAGAGACACATGGTGAGCTGCAGTGCAGCTGGGAGCCTTCAGTGCCAGCACTGGTGTAGGGCAGACAGAGCTTACTGCACAGTCCATGGTAGGAGCAAGCCCTGGGGTGGGACTGACTGGAGAGAATGGCATGAGTGTTCCACCATTACTGTGGAGAATATAAAGGCTCAGGAACAGAGCCACAAAGAATAGTTCTACTGACAAACTGTTTTGAGATATTCATCCCAACCAACACAGCAGAATAATTTCTTCCACAAATTCCTCCTCTTCCATCCTTTTCTTCTTACCTATTGCCCTGTCTCTCTGTTTCTTTCTCTCTGTCTCTGTCTCTCTGTCTCTGTCTCTGTCTCTCTCTCTCTCTCTCTCTCTCTCTCTCTCTCTCTCTCTCTCTCACTGTCTTTCTCTGTGTGTATGTGTGTGTGTTTTCTTCCTTATCTATTAGTATTTTGTTTTGCCTTACAAGATTTGCCTGCAAGATTTTACCTAATAAGCTATGCATGTATACCTATGTGTAGTAGTTCCATTTTCATTCACTTACACTATATGTTGTTTTCCCACACAAGAAATTGCTTATTAGAAATAAGAAGTCTAAATTTGTGACTTTTAATTGGAGATCTTGCCACTGTTTGTCACCTTTCATATTGTTTTCCTTTTTCCTACTTTCTTCTCTTCACATACAGTTTTTCTGTCTCTTTCACTTTTATATTTTCTTCATTGTTCAAGATTGTCTTCAGATGCATAACCAATATTAGCCTGAATATTATTAGTATTTAGTTTTTCTGGCCTACTATATTTTATTGCACTCCTTGACTTTTTGTCAGTTTGCGAAGATTACAGAGGAATTAAAGAGATTCTTAATCACTTGATAATATATGGGTGTGTCTCAATTGTTGATATTATTCATGTTTCGCAAAAGACTGCTGGGGACTATACCTACCATCTAGAGCAGACTGAGTAGAAATCTCACATGTAGACACACCCACAATGCAGGGCACATCATAAAGAGAAAGTGAATTACTAAAATACCACCACACATTAATGGAGGAGACATCCTTCCCAACTGACCAACAAATCTCAACACAGAAACACACTAACATGAGAAAATAAGGTGATGAGACCTCAAAATATATAATTCTCCAAAATATGATTTCACAACTACAGAAGTAAATAAAATGCCAAATAATTTTTAAAAACCATTAGTGAAAATCATCAGTGAGACTGAAGGAGAAACAGAATAGTACATAAATAAATCAATTAAAAAATAATCACTGAAAGGCATGGTGGCACATGTCTGTAATCTGAGCACTTGAGGGTCTGAGTTAGGCAGATCACCATGACTTTGAGTTCATCCTGGGGTAGATAGGGAGTTGAAGAACAACTTGAATGGCCAAGTAAAATCTTGTCAAAAAAAAATCAATGATCAATGAGTCAAATCGATAAAGCAAAAAAATGTGGGGCAATAAATCCTTGTCAATGAAGAGATAGATGTTCTGAAAAAGAACAGAAGACCTACAAATGAAAGCTTCATTAAGTTAATCTAAAAACTCAGTAGAGAGTTTGTGTAGTAGACAAAATAAATCAGAACAAAGAATGAAGGATGAATCATAAACGCTTAAATAACCAACGGGACACTGAAGAAAGCAGATAGCTTTAATTTCTAGAATTAAGTGATAATGGCTCGCATCATATCAGAATGTGTAGTACACAGTGAAAGCCATTAGAAGGGAATGTTGTAGTTGAGAACCTGTTTTAGAAGAAAAGAGAAATCCTAATTAAATGACCTACTAAGGCATTTCAATTTCCTAGGAAAGCAAAAGCAACCCTCAAACCAGTAGAAGGAAAAAAATCAGAGAGGAAATAAATGAAGTAGAGACAAGTATACAAAGATCAATCATTCAGAGTTGATTCTTTGGAATAATAAACCAGACTGATAGCGACCAACATTAGGAATGAGAGGGCTCATCTCAAAATTAGAGAAGAAAAATGAGAAATCAAAACAAACACCAATGAAATTCCAACTCTTCCTACAAATTGTTTTAAAAACATATATTCCAATAAACTGGAGAAGAAATAAATAAATTCCGAGGCATGAATTAAACAAACTTAATAAAATAAACCCAAAAGATATGACAAATCTAAATAAATAAATAAATAACAGTGAGACTGTTGTATCTTATCAGACCTTTACAGAATAAAACTCTTCTTCTTCAAACATTTTCTTATAATAGAAGCATAAGAAATGCTTCCAAAGTCTTCATACAAGGCCACAATTACTCTGATATCAAGCTTACATAAAAACATACTGGAGGGGCTGGAGAGATGGCTCAGTGGTCTAAGGCACCTACTTAGAACAAGCTTGGCAAAGCATCAGGGACCGTGGTTCAATCCCCCAGCACCACATGCCAGCCAGCCCCGCCCCCTGGTGGCTGAGCTGGCCACACACACACACTACTGTCTCTCTCTCTCTCTCTCTCTCTCTCTCTCTCTCTCTCTCAAATAAATAAAAAATAAAAAAAAAATTTTTAAAAAAAATAAAAAAAATAAAAAAAAAAACATACTGGAAAAAAGACTATTGCACACCAACATCTATATAAACAAAGTGCAAAAATCCTCAATAAAATCCTTATAAACAAAATTGAACAACCACAGAATTAGAAACAAGGCTAACTTTGCATAATCAAAAGCAGCAAAAGCCTGCAGCCGAAATCCAACCTTGCTTCATGATGAAACAGGTATAGGACTGACCTCAAGCTAACAAAAGGCATACATGACACACAGACCACAGAA
This sequence comes from Octodon degus, assembly GCF_000260255.1. Taxonomy (NCBI): domain Eukaryota; kingdom Metazoa; phylum Chordata; class Mammalia; order Rodentia; family Octodontidae; genus Octodon; species Octodon degus. The sequence goes on along the minus strand of NW_004524846.1, from coordinate 979,458 downwards.
GTGAGATAAATCTACCACAAAAATTATAGATCATTGAATGAAAAAAAAAATAATGTTATAAGAAAATGTAAAGAATTCTCTCATTCATGGTTGGTAGAATATTGTAAAAATGTCCATTTCTGAAGAGCAATTTCACAAGTTCATTAGAGTTTTACATTTGTGTGTGTGCAGTGGTAGTAGCAGCAGTACTAGTAACTATTTCTAAAGGGAAAAGTGTCAGGGTGCACGTACTTGCACCTTGTAGGAGAGATAGAGCTCACACTGCTCTGTACAAGAACATGTGGGTCTTTTCAGATCTCTTATCTCAAAAACAACAACAAAAAAACGATAAACTTTTAGGAACCAAGCTTCTTTCAGATACATGATAAAGATGAATGAATTGTTTTTTTTTTTTTTTTATTTTCTAAAGGCAATATTTGGTGAAAACAAATCACTAGGGGCCAGGGAGATGGCTCAGTAGAATAAGCGCTTCCCTGGTAAGCACAAGGGACTGAGTTCAATTCCCGGTTCTGCAAAAAAAAAAAAAAAAAAAAAATCACTAGACCAGCTTCGAATGCTGCAGTATAAAGTCCCCTTAACGCTTTCCTCTTGCCAAATTTTTGAAAATTTTGTATGCAGTGAGAATACAGAGGTAAATGAAGTTTCTGCCTGAAATGACCCTGTTGGCATATGATGAACAGAAGGTAACTTCAAACAAACCCTTGAATCCAATAATGCTGCTAAGTATAACGTGACTATGTGTTCTTCAGTTATTTTGACCCCATTGAAAAACGTTATTTTTAAGAGTTGACATCACTATGCAAAATAATCTATGGCAAGAAGATATTAACATTAGGGAAAAATAGTTGGACCACAGACATCAAAACACCAAAATAAGACTTAAGCCCTAATTCAGATATTGCTAAACGTGTTTCTTTTAAATTTTAAAAAGGAATATAGAATGTTCCTAATGTAGGACAAAGTGAAAAATGCAACCATCAAATATATAAATTGCTAGTAAAAATAAGTAACTACACAAATGCATGGAAATTATTGTCCTTATCATGTCCCCCTGCTTGTTCTGAACAAACCACCAAAGGAATCACATGACCAAGTGCAGGAAAAGGTGTTACTTCCTATAGAAATGGAAGCACCTCATGAACAGGAGTGTACAGAGTGACTGGAAGGTAGATGAAGAGTAAGCATGTATTGGGATAAGGCTTTGATGCGGCATGCACCAGGTAAGGCTATAATTCAAAATCCAAGGTATGACAATTAAGCATCAGTAGACACAGTGATGAGTGATTATTCATCAAAATATTGCATAATAACTAGTACTCAAGAACAGAGGATTAAGAGAATAGTCTCAGAATAAGAGCAGTAAGTAGCTTGCCTGACTGAATGTTCCATTTTTTGGAAAAATCAGGCCAATTAGGCAGTCTAATATAACAAGATACGCAAACTTTCAGGAACTCCCTGTAAGGAGTAATAATGTCACTACATGATTATCATTTTAAATAAGAATTTCCCGGAAAAACAATGTTGTTAATAAATATATTATTAGTTTTCAGTCTTACTAAATATGTGTATACAGGCCTATAATTGATCAGGCCGTTTGTAATAGACATCGTATTAAGTAACATCATCAAGTGTGAGCTAACTTGAAGCTTTTCTACTGCTCGATACACCAAACGCTATTTAGTTATCACAGCTATTCTGCAGCATTATCATAATAAAGACCCCCAAGGTGATTTTTCTTATCCTTGTTCATTTTCACAAATTCTTTTTCTCTCTAGAAAAAGGAAGTATACATAAACACACAAAAGACAGCCAAATAAGCAAATCCTAAGGCATTAACATTATAAAACACACATGTTTTGTCTCATTCTCTACCTGGGTGAAATTATAGATCTACACAACTCAAAGCACAAACACTAGGGACATAAATTATATTGAGATTCCTCACAACATCCAGGCAGAAATTAGATAGATAAAGTATTTTTACTATTTTGGCTCTGACTCAAGCTTTTATGAAATGAAGGCGCAATTATGAAATTGACTTAAAAATCTATCGTTATGACTGTCCTGGAAAAATAGAGATAAATGAAAGACCTTAAAGATGTATCAATTAGGGCTGGTCAGATAGCTCAGCAGATTAAAGTGCCTGTTTAGGCAGAGCTAAGTGGCGTGATGAGACAGGGATTGAGGTTGGGTGTGGTGCACTCACCTGTAATTCTAGTGCTTGAGAGGCTGAAAGCAGGAGTATCATTTCAAGTCAGAGCTGTGTACTGAGATCCTGTAGACCCTGTACTAAATATATTCAAAAAAAGATGCATCAATTAATTGCTTTCACTCATGAAAAGTCATTATATTTAATGAATTTATGTAAGCAGAGTATTTTTCTTTTTCTTTTTTTTTTGTATTTTACGGAAGGGTCTACCGGGTGTTTAGGGTCTTATTACTAGATCAGATTGGTAGTGATCTGCCTGTTTACAGCCTCCCAAGAGCTGGGATTACAGGTACACACCACCACGCCCAGTCTCAATCACCATCTGGGATTGAACTCCCAGCCACTGAACCTGCTTGCAGGTGCTTTAATCCACTGAGCTATTTGGCCAGCCCTGTAAGCAGAGTATATAACCACAAGAAGGTACTGCCGTATTTGGAAATGTAAATGTCTTCACTAGACTTCATTAGAGACAAAAACTCTCATACCTGGACTTTGTACATTAATCTCAATGCATATTACACTCCCTAATCCAAATATCTTCAATTTATTATATTTTTTAGAGTTAAAATTATTGCAAAGAAAAGAAAATAATTAGACTAGTACCACATTCAAAAGTAAACATGACTCCTTTTAAAGAGATTACTGCTTAACAAGGAAATGTTTGTATCTTAAATTTATGAGCTTGTATATATTATATTAAAAACTATGCAAATTATGTAATAAAATTAATTTTTTAAAAAGTTGACTAATTCATTGGCTCAACCTTTATTTATATCCCATTCAGAAATAATTCCACTACAATAAAAGTTAAACTTCTTTACTATGGGATGCTGGAAGTATTTACTAGACTAATCATTCCTTAAAATTAAGTCACCTCATTTCAGAATAGAGTTACCTCAATAAAATGATATCGTCGTATCAGCTGATTTTAAGAAAATTAATGAACTAGAAAAGAACTATATAAAATATGAAGTTAAAAGAAAACTGAAAATTTGTTGCTGAATTTGCACAGCAACCAGAGTAAGAATAATTTTAACTTTTGGTATTTAGGGCATGTCTTGAAAGAAAATTAAAAGTGATAATGAATATCATCAAAGTTATAAAAATCTTTCCGTATGAAAAACTAAGAGCTACTCCCTTTGGCACTGCAGAATGGTAAACTTTCCTGGGGAACTCAGACAAGGAAACTTTTTAAAGTGATTGTTTGATTGATTAATTGATTAATTAATTTGGAACAGGGTCTCACTAGGCAGCTCGGACTCATAGTGACCCTCCTGTGTCTGCCTCCCCAGCCCTGAGGTTACAGGCGTGCTCCACCACACCCAGTTTTGGTGGCCAGCATGGCACTCCAGGAGTTCCAAGCCAACAGCGCATGCAGTACTGGAGAATCGAACTGCAGTCCTTGCACTTGCCAGGCAGGCACTTAGACTGTCGAGTTACCTCCTCTTCCCTAAGGAAACTTTTTAAAGTTATGGATTTTCATAATTTTAATATTTTCCCAACTACTATAAATTGGTGATTTTATGGTAATAGAATGAGTGGCACTGAAAATTACCATATGTCTATAGAAATAAGAGATGTCTATTTGATGTCTTGAAGAACAAATTGTAGTGAAATTTCCCTCTGGGGTAGCAGGACGTATTCAAGGAAAGCACCTTATAAGTATAGAAATATAAAATGTGTAAATTGTAAAGATGTGGTCCTGTGGTTTCAAGAAAGCAAACTAAGTTATGATGTTTTCTAACAATTCCTTTGTGTGTATGTGTATGTGAATTGTGTTTAATCACTGTGAAAGACTCTCAGTAAAACTTAAATATTTCCAAACATGTAGATGCTTCTTCCATTTTTTTTTTTTTTTTTTTTTTTTTTTTAATTTTTAGGGAAGATCTCCAGGGTGTTCAGGGCCTCACTACAAAATCAGACTCAGTGATTTTCCCGTTTACAGCCTCCCAAGAGCTGGGATTACAGGTGTGCACCACCACACCCAGTCTCAATTGCCATCTCCGCATGCCCAGGGCACAGGGCAGGCACAACAAGCCCAGGGATGGAATCCCCAGCCCCGTGCCTGCTTGCAGGTGCTTTAATCCACAGAACAATTTGTCCAGCCCCCTTCTTCCATTGTTGCTAAGCTTTATTCCACTAGGGGAAGATGAAGCTGAAGTTGTTTGCTTTGACCTTGTAGTGGTCACAGATAGGAGAAAGGGGATGCTTTCAGACTGAAGCACTGTCCATAGGCAAGACCGGTTTCTCTGCGCATCGGGGTTCACAGTCTGAGAGCTGATTCACCCAGGGCGTATGACTCCCGTGGAAGTCTGCAGTCTCTTTCGGTGCCATTGGCAACTGTCCCATAAAGTTCTCTAAGTTCCCATATTTCCCTCTTTAACCTTTGTAATGAAATTTTAAACATCTCAGAATGTCAGTTACCATAGTCTTCCTTACGTTACACAGTATTATGTCACTGACATTCTTTTCCTCACATGCTCTGTGTGTAATTCAGCCAATTCAAGTTCCATCACATTTGAAAGTTGTGGTTAAAAGTTTTACTCGTCATTAGAAAAATCTTGTATCATTTCTAATGCTTTCTTTTTTCTATCACTGTTTCGTATTCTTAAAAAAAAGGTAGTGATGAGTTTTTAGTTTTCAAAGGTATATTAGCTAAGTATAAAGTTCAAAGAGGACAGATCTTTGCTTTCAGTCCTTTAATCTAGTTTCTTACACCCTTGGTCCTTTTTTTTCTTTCTAATGTGGAATAAGATGCTATTTAATTTTGTTCTTCCACAGCTAATATTTTTTACGTATATGCTTTAATGATTTTTTTCTTTACAGTAAGTTTTGCACAATTTCATTTTTGTGTATCTTGGTATGATTTTATTTAAATTTCTTATGCAAAAGGTTCATT
>NW_004524846.1:960671-974250 GCF_000260255.1 Octodon degus | reverse complement strand
AGATAATTTTTTTATGTTATGCTTTAGTGGTTTTTTTTTCTTTACAATAAGTTTTGGACAATTTCATTTTTGTGTATCTTGGTATTATCTTATTTTAATTTCTTGTGCAAAATGTTCATTTTTCTTGGAAATATGGTATTATAAGTTGAACTAAATTCAGAAATTTTAAATCTTTAAATATTTATTGCCTACTTTCTACTTTGAGAATTTTAATTATATGAATATATGTTTCTTGGTTTTGGCACAGTGAGCAATTATGACTGATCTGTAAATTCTTCATTTTTATTTTGAACAATTTTTATTGTTATATTCATTTATGTTTGTAAAAAATTTATTTTCAATTTGCAATCTATTAAAAATAAAAGAAAAGTTTTAAGAAAAAGAGATTCACAAACTGCTTAAAAACTTCCAAAAGGAGTAATAGGACCCATACATTTAAATGCAACCATTATAAAATCAAAATATGAAACTGTTCATAGTACGTGTGGCAGGCTGGTACATGTACAAGTGACAATCATTTATCTTTTAAGTGTTTTTAATGTGTTTCTTCACTCTCCTATAGCTCATTGCATTACAACACTTCTTAACTTCAGATTGTCCTCAGTAGAAACAAAGAATGAATGTTATTTTCAATTTTTATGCCTTTATTAGCAGAAATAGTTCTGCTCAGGGACAAGATAGCCTGCCTATGTAGTGTGCTGTTTTAAATAGACAAGGTGACTGGGTTTCAGGGATCATTTAAGTGAGTTTGTGGGCAAATATGGTAATTAGACTTGGTACCAGTTGGAGAACATTTTAATTTTTTTCAAAATTGAGTTTATGTTGGAAATATGAATTGTTTTTGACCATTTCAAAAGGTGTATAAAAAAGATGTCAGAACATTCAATAACTATTTATTACATACAGACTTCGCAGTATAGGTATTGCTTTCTGATTTCAAAACAAACGACACTAAAATCTCAATGCATTGTAGTGTTATATTTTTAACTTTGCTATTATGAATATGCTTTATTTATTTGTTTTCAGATGCCGTTAGTCATTTCTTAATTTCATTTTTAACCTTGAACAACTCTTACGATAAGACAAAATTGCAACTTTCATTTTCATTTATTTTTGCTTTTGTTATGTACTCTTCAATCATGTTTTCTAACTAATATCAACACCTCCCACGTGGTTTTGGAAGTTTGTACTTTATGGCTACTAAACAACAAAGGAACTCATGCTTTCCTTTGTGTTTCAAACATTCTCATAGTGTTTCATCGCTTCGTATTCAATCAGGGGAAAACACTATGGGGGTTGAACAGATTGGAGCTATAACATTTAATCCCCTGAATCAATTTCTGAATCAAACATTGAGTGTATCTCTAATGCCAAAATAAAATTTTATCTTAATGTGGGTTGCTCATTAGCATTTTAACATACATTAGAATTAAATACGCACAATTTTGCCTTTAGCAAATTCCTTTTTGCTTGTGGAAAAAAAGAACCACTACTTTTTATCCTTTACTTGTTGCTGGATTTATTTGTGTTTTAAGTGTTATATTAACAAGTATTCATAGAATGAGGCTTTTAATCCTATCTAATCCCTTTCTAGGTTTATTACATTAGGAAATTCATCCAACTTCTCTCAAATACTTTCCATTTCTCTCTCTCTCTCTCTCTCTCTCTCTCTCTCTCTCTCTCTCTCTCTCTCTCTCTCTCCCCCCTTTCTTTTTTTCCTTCTTTCCTTCATTTTTTTTTACTCACTAACTTTTGATTTTGGTTAAGACTTTTGTTTGACTCATCAAAAAAGCATTGAGCAAACAAAATAATGTTAATAAAGTTTTTAAATAAAAGTATTTTAAGGGTTCGATACCCAACATCACATTCTGTGCTGGCTCAACTCTCAGGCACTGGATGGCCACCGAGTCCAGGCGTGGTGGCACATGCCTGTAATCCCAGTGCTGGGGAGGCTACAAACAGGAGGATCACTAGGAGTCTGAGTTGCGTAGTGAGCCCCTGTGCCAAATACATTAAAAAACAAGCAAACAAAAAAAGTTTTTAAAACAGCAGTGTAGAAAATAGCACTAAGATGTTTGCTTAACTGCATGAATTTCAGAACTGCCACATTCTTGTTAGAACATATATGTTTAAATTTTGGAACAATGTCAATGCATAGGCAAAGAAAGATTGCCGCTGAACAGCTTGCAGAGAGAGTAACACAACCTGAAAATTACTACTTCTTCAATTTTTGTTTAGCTATCTACTAAATGGGTATGAAGTGACCATATATGTAATGGCAAGTAAATATATATATATATATATATATATATATATATATATATATAAAATTTGGGGCACTTTTGAGAGAGTCCTAAAACATGAATAGCTTATTAGGAATTAGGACATTAGCTATACTATTATTTATAATTTGTGCAGCACATTTGTGTCATGATTATTGCTAGATTCAGTAAAAGGAATAAAAGTTAAAGTCATTAAAAAGGAGCGATAAGAAACCTCAAAAGGACAGACTTTCTGACTTAGGCCTGCCGTTCACCTTGAGTCTACAGGGGCAACAGACACAGCAGAGAGGCCTCGCCATAGTCCAGTGCCAACAACCATAGCTCAGACCCAGCACTGGGACACTCCCTAGGCCCTGACTTTCATTTCCCACAGATGCATCTTACATGCTGACTCACTTTGTTGTCCGTATAGATACTGTTCTTATGGAGACACGCCTATGTCCCACTCAAAGTTTAAAATATTAAAATCTTGTGGAATTGTAATTAGAAGGAAAAACTTCAGGCTACATTTTTTTTTAATTCTGCTAAATTTTTAAAGAGAATAAAGAATGGTAATAGTAATAATATAAAAAAATAGAAATGACACAGAATTTCACCTAACATACAGAATTCCAAAATGATTGGAATTCAACAATGGTTGCTATATTGTATATCATTGTCTTCAAATTAGTTGTCCAGATTATCAAACGTAAGCATACAAAATTGGTCTAAAACACTGAAAAAAAAGAAAAAAATATAAGCATTAACTGTTCCCTTCAATAGACCAGTAGAAATCAGCTGTGCAATTGTGTACATTTGCTATTCTGCTAGCTATTCTGTGTATCTACAGGTATATTATTTCCTTCCTTCTTTCTTTATTTTCTTCTTTTCCTCATTCCAGTTGTTCTGTCCCTTGGAGCTCTTTATTTCCCCTTCACAGTATCTATTGTACCTTTCAGATAAGTTGATATATTTGAACATGTCTGTAGTGTCCTCTTTCAGGGCTGGGGAGGTAGCTCAGTAGCTTATGTGCCTACCTGGCAAGCACGAGTCCTGAGTTTGATCCCCATTACCAAAAACAAAAAAAGCAAATTTTAATGCTTAAAAGCAACTTGTTTAAAGTTATATCTAGTGCCTACTCTGTGCAAAGAAATGTTATGCATGATTATTAACATGATTGATACAATAATATAGTCATTGTGATTGTAGGGAAAATGAAGTTTTAAGAATATACCAACACAAACCATGTATTTTCATATTTCTTTAAAGACTGTCTTCATAGGTGTGGCAGATTTCCCTCATGTGGAGATATAAATAGTTAATAGAGGGCTTTCAAAAAATCAATATACAATGAGAAGTGCCACTAAAAGCCACACATTCTTCAGCAAAGTAGTAGGAATCACTGTGTAAGACCTTTTCAAAGATGCTTTGGGGTATTATTATCAAGCTTCTAATCACAGATTAAAGATTCCCCACCTTCTTCAATCCACACATGCAGTTAATAGATATGTATAACGTATGCTGTGTAAAGCTAGCTAAAGAATACACTGAAGCACAAACACTGAACTTCAGTGCAATTAGCAGTACAGTAATCCCTAGATCAGGAAAATTTAAAGTCAATAGCTGAGAACCACTTGAATGGACAGAGATTGATTTTTCTTGCTCTGGCCTATAGAGGAATGATTGATCTAAGCTTTATTTTGTGCTAGCCTTTTCTCTATTGCAAATTTAATGAGGCATAAGGGTGAAGTGAAAATGGAAACAATAGACATAGATTGTGTCTGCATGGGGTCAACAACATGATGATAAAATAAGAAAAGTAGTACAACTTGCTTTTTGATGTTAAAGAACTGCATTCCCAAATTTCTAAAACTTTTGTTTATTATATCACATTAATGTGCAGTTCCAATCTATGCCACTGAGCAAATAGCTACTGAGGACCTTCTATGAGACAAGCTTTGCAGGACATGCTTAGAAGGAATATTTATTTCATATAAATGGTAGAAATATGATTATAGTCAAAGAGTCTGTTACCAAAAAAGTCCAGAATATGCTCCTGTGTGTCTGCTATAAAGATATTTAAGAATTAATCTTGTTCGTAGATAGGTGTTTAAGAGGTGAAGTGTATAAAATAAAAGATAATTGGGAAATAAAGATTTGAAGACTCTACTGACTGGTAGAGGCTTTAAACTATCAGCAAAAGCTACTCCGAGCTTGCAATTAGATGCAGCCAGCACAGTACATTTAAGTAGTTTTGTATAAACAAAAATTGACATGTGGGGGCCTGGGAGATAGCTCAGCACTCTATGTGCCCATCTGTCAAGTACAAGGACCCAGATTCTATCCTGGTAACATATGTCATGCCAGCCCTGGGCACCGAGCCCACCACTGAAACCTGGTGTGATGGCACATTCCTGAAATCCTAGTGCTGGGGAGGCTTAGACAAGAGGTTCTCTGTGAGATCGAGCTGTGTAGTGAAGTCTTGTACCAAATAAGTAAATAAATAAATAGACTTTTGGAAACAATACTTACATAGATGATATTTCTTGGAAAAAAAGATATATGAAATGTAATTTGTCACAATAAAGGAAGAAAAATTTGATGTGCCTAATAAAAATGTTGTATTTTTTCTCTACTTTTATAACATAAACTACTCCAGCTTACTTATTCTATAAATACATATCATGTGTCCTCTTCAACTAATTAATTCCCACTCAGCCTTCAGTATCCAGTTATATAACATAAGTTTTTTCAAACTCTCTAAAATATGTCACATTCTTCGTGCATTGCATCCTTGTAATAATTTTTACCTTGAATTTACCATAATAGTGAAGATGAATTATTATATAATTAGTTTCTTCCTTATATTGTGAATAAAGGCAGAAACTTGTTTTTCTTATTTACATATACATCGCCAAAACGTGGAGCTTTGCCTTTCTTCCACTTAATAAAAGCTGAATTAAAACTGCTAAATCAGAGTGGCGATGAACTTGGCAGTTGTAATTTTACAAACGTGTTAGGTAAGACAGAAAGCTGCACTGGGAAAGACCACTTGGAACTTGTTTGCATGATGTCAGAAAGCACAAAGGTACAGAAGGACCCTGGCTGGCTGGAGGAAAGGTCTGGGCGGGCAAGGGAAGATTCCGTGGAGAAAGCAAAGTCCAGCTCTTCTTAGTCGAGAGGAAACTGCACAGCACTGGACCCGCGACGCTGGCCTACCCGGTGACTCTGCGGAACATCCTCAAGTGGATCTCAGGGTATAAAGGATTTCCTGGGGAGTTGGACCTGAGAAAGGAAAGGGACAGGGCTGGAGAGTGTTACAGGAACTGAAGCTGCAGTGGAGCTCGGCTAGCTCACCCAGCTCGGTCAAGAGCCCTAGGTGCTGCAGCAGACGGGGTCAAAGCGAGGAAGCCTTTGTTCATAGTCACACTGTACTGTTATTAGCTCTGGGGGCCTCGAGGAGCCAGCACACCCGCTCAAACGCCGAGGCGGACGTTAGGGAGAAAAGGGCTCTACGACAGCCACACTCCCACAGCGGAGAGGCCTCCTATCTGCCCCAGGCTGTGTCCTGTTCCGCACCTTTTCTCTGCTTCCTTCACCCCCAGAGCAGGCTTCTTGGGCAAGATCAAGTCATGAGGCCACGGGGGAGGCCAGCACCAGGACAGGAGCCTCCGGGTCGCCCGCCCGGAGTGTGTGTGCCGCTGGACAGCAGCGCAGGCCAGGCAGCTGCAGGCAGGCTTTCCAGGAAGGGCATCGAGGGCGGGACCCTGCGGGCCAAGCCTGCCCGCAGCGTGGAGAGCGGCCAGTGAGCGGCTCTGGAAACCAGGCTCTTCTCCCCGCGATGACTGATTACCCCTGAGCAGTAAGTGAGGGCAACGAGTCCAGGCATCGCCTAATTTCCTGTGACATTAAATTTCTCTAAGCTCGGAGAATCAGCTTCATAGGAAATAATCAAATGAAGCTCACGGCACACTTCTACGACTCCAAATGCGAAGTTGTCCAATTATCTCAGTCAGAACCTTGATCATCCCCCTAAAATCTACTTCCTGCTGCCATCGCACAGCGCTGTGTCTCAGCCCGGTGCCGAGAGTCAAAGAAATGATATTAAATGTGACTTTGAGCGTGGGAGGAGTCTCTGGATCTCAGTTTCAAAGCAAGTAAATGCAGAGAGTAAAAGTTTAAAGCAGCAGGAACCAAAGAACCCAAACGAAAAGATATACAACACGTCAAGTACACTGGTACCTGTGGGGTTCACTGCACTGCCTTGAAAGAAAGATACAATACCAGCTATGGATCTCATGGTACATTTGGCCCATAAATTAAACGTTTGATGAGACTTCTAAATATAAATTCCATAGCTGAATTAATACGTACATATGGTCATTGATTCCTTAATCCCAAGACCTTTATCCAGTAATAGTATCAGACAGAAACCTCTCACCTTCCTCATAGCTTGTAATACCTTTTGCATTTCTTCCCCCCTCACTTACTCTTCTTACAATGTTCAGTTCAGATTTCATCGTTTCTGGGTACTAGTCGTTCATTTACTTCCATGAAGTAAATTAATTAAATTAACCATTCATCTCGGTCTCTATGGATACATAGTTAGACGTTTGGATGTAAATATGAAAATGATAATGAATGTGGAAATACACACAATCACACATGTATGCCTCCTTGAAAATTCTTCAAATATTAACTCTTGTATTTCCTGAATCTAATAACATGTTTCAAAAATAGTACTTACTGAATAACTACAATTAATTTCAACTCACTGTAGAATATTACTTGATCTTATTAATACAAAATGATATGAATTAAGTATGTAGAGATATAGAGGTATGAGGAAAAGAACATTACATAACTTTATTATGTGGAGAATTCTTACCCTTTACTTAACATAAATAAATGCTAATAACCTCAATACCTAGTGGTAATACAGCATCCTTCACAAATGAAATATTCTGCCTCTGTCATTCTATCTTTATATATTAAATAGTTTTATATATTTACATTCACATATACATATGTTTTATTTACTTACCTAATAGGCTTGTTTTCTTGTTTGGTTAAATTATAAACACTTTGAAAATAAATGTATTACAGAATACATTATTTTATTCCCAAAAGCACCTAGCATATGCAGCAAACTATAAATCAGTAAGTAAGTGTTGAAATGTTATTTTCTCTATTGGAGAATTGTCCAACATGCAATGACATACTGAAGAAGATGGTGAAATTTAGGGATTTCCTGAAGAACTTGTACATTTCAATATTGCTGGTGGGCCGGGTAGATGGCTCAGTAGAATAAGCGCTTGCCTGGCAAGCACAGGGGTCTGAGTTCAATCCCCGGTTCCGAAAAAAAAAAAAAATTGCTGGGGATGCGCTGTGCGCTGTTGGATATGTAGCAGCCTCTCTGTCCTCTACCCCCACTCCCCTAGATGCAAGGAGGTCCCAGGTCACTCTTTCTGGTTACAATAACTACACTGTGAAATGTCCCCATTGGGCAGCTAGAGATCAATTGGCTTAAAAGACACGACTACCCTTGGTCTATGGTTGGGAACTAGCATGACCCTGATAAATCTCATGTGTGCAGAGCTGGGGGGCGTAGATGTGATCAGAACATGGAGACACTAAGCTCACAGCTGAATCAGAGTTGAAGAAAGTAGATCCTGGAATACGGCCTTGGGCAGTGTATTTGGTATTCAGGCCCCTTTCTCTCTGTCTCCATCTTAGCCTCTCTGCTTCCTCTTCCACTGTGGTGTCCCTGCCTTTTTACTGGCCTATAAGCCACAGTGCCAGCTTTTTATGGACTGAAATCCCTGAAAGCAGGAGCCCAGATGCATCTTCCCTCCTTTCAAGTTATTCTCAGGGATTTTTCAACAGCAGCAAAAAACTGAATAAGGCAACTTGCATAATTATGTTTCCTTAGAGGCGCCACTCACTTAGTGAACCGGGAACTCTGCAGGGGATGCTGTCTCAAGTGTAAAATGTAAACAATCTGTGGCTCTGTGAAGCTGTCAATAGGCATTACCTGCAAAAATAAGGAAATGTGAAGGAGACAGACATTTAGACTCTGCAACCATTACCAGCGCATATTCTTTCTGTAAGAAATCGTTTTGATAGTGATATAAACTGACACAGTATTTTCAGGGTCAAATGGAGAGCTCGGTTTCTGAATTTATTTATATGTTAAAGAAACCAAAATTTACCCATGACCTTTATAAACTACCAGAAAACCTAGAAGTACATAAACTTAGGAACTCAGCACAGAGCGTATTTTAAGTATGCACTGTATTTTCACATTCAGACATTAATGAAATTTTAACATTTAGCATTTTATCTCATTTCCCTTGCTATTTAAGTTGGCTGGATTCTGCTGGTAGTCATACAGATGAGTTATTCTTTTTTCTAGATATTTACTGGGCATAAGGTATGTGGGGGTTTTTCCCTAAGAAATTCTTTTAGCAGAAGTTTAAAACACATGACTGTAGCCCTCAGAAAACCTAGGAAGGTAAAAAAAAAAACTATTCTATAAAAAAAATAATTATATAATGCATTTATTTTCCTGATGTATATATAAATATTACAGATGACACAGAAATGATATTTTTAGTTCACAATTGAAGATAATGCAGAAGGCATCTAAGGATTTATAAGCAATAGATAAAGCTATGGGTGTTGTAGGTAAAGCCATAGGACCAAAGTAAGAAGTCATATCAGAGGCTTTTATAGAAATCTTGATACTATATATAGACAGAAAATAAACAGGTGATAAGAACCCAAGAATGGAAAAAAAAAGACAAGTTTGAGAAATACTTAAACACCAGAATTCAGTGAATGACATGAGGTGAAGTTGCAGCGCAACAGAAGATGTAGATGGTCACCCCGGATTCTTGTCTTAGATGGCTGGATAGGTAGATATAGCACTAAGCTAAGAATGACACAAAAAGCAAACTTTTAGGGAAGACAATAGATTTCCTGAATTTCATGGACAGCAGCCCAAATAGCAGAGGAATTTTCTCTGGGTTGTATTGAAAAGCAGTAGAGATAAGCATTGTGGTTAATTCAAGCTTAATTTTTATTGCTGCTATTGTTTAGTCAAAAGGGTATAATGGAGAGTCAGGGAGATAGCTCAGTAGAATAAATGTTTGCCTGGCAAGCACAGGGTCCTGAGTTTAATACCACAAAAAAAAAAAAAAGGATATAATGGAAAAGTTAGAAGTGAGAGAGATTCGAAAGCCTGGATGAAAAATTTCTTCAGGTGTTTAACTCACTTCTTGTGTTGTCTAGAAAAGGGGTATAAGAAATCTCCCCTTAGACCACAAGAGGGATAATGTCAATTTAATGGCTGTTTATACAGAATTATAGAATTGGTATGTGTAAGTTGTAGTAGGAGATGGCTGGAAGCAAATTCATTTTCATCAAGTGAGGAACAGAAAGGTAAGAGTTCAGATCTGTATGTTGCTTAGGTTGTCCTGGTGGCTGTGGTAACACACAAAGTTGAGAGTAATAAGGAGATTGCAACAAAATGGTGTTTGTATAAAGCACTTACATGAAACTTGAAAGTAATCTGGAGTGATGGTAGCATTTAGAGCGCATAAAGAATACCTAATGTTGGGCCAGCAGGATAGCTCAGTAGACTAAAGCACCTGCTTAGGCAAGCCCAGGGACTGTGGTTCTATACCAGGCACCACCGCAGGGTGCGCTGAGGCTGCAGGAGTCCCGGCATAGTGGTGCACACCTGCAATCCCAATGCTGTGGAGGCTGAAAACGGGAGAATCCCCATGAGTCTGAGCTGCACAGTGAGACCCTGTACAGAATACATTAAAAAAAATACTTAATGTTAAGATCTTTGGTTTGGAAAAGCCGGAAAAGCACATAGAAAGGACTTTTTAAAAAGAAAACAAGTAATTATGAATATTCTCTGTAGAGAAAAAAAATGATTTAGTAACTTACACTCAGCACCGAGGGAGGCTGTTAGGAAGTTGCTTGAAGAAAGGAATATCCTCCAATTGAAAGAACAACAAACCCTTCAATTTCTGAAAATTTTGTGAGTAAAATGAAGATTGAAGCAATACATGGTCACTGGTATGGATTAACAAAAACTGCCTGTTTCACATTCACAATAGTGTTCTTTGAATTTTTTACTCAAAGGAGTACCTAGGACAAAATATTCCTTAACGTAAGATCAAGGCTTTAGAACACCTTAAGATTCATTTTTTCTTGATTATAAAAAGTACATTTCAAGAAAAATTCTGTCATAAATTGTAGAGGAGAGTACATTTTTTTTTTTATTTTATGGAAGGGTCTACAGGATGTTCAGGGTCTCACTACTAGATTGGACTCATAGCAATCCGCCTGTTGACAACCTCCCAAGAGCTGGGACTACAGGCACACCACCACACCTAGCCTCAATTGCTGTCTCAGTGTGCCCCAGGGGTGGGGCCGGCATGGCAAGCCCAGAGGTAGAACTCCTAGCCCCTGCACCGCTTGAAGGCGCTTTAATCCACTGAGCTATTTGGCCGGCCCTGCGAGTGCCAAAAATCACAATGCAGTTTTCTTATTCTTAACATTTAATTTCTGGAAGGGGTTATAGAAATATCACTAACATGCATTCAAGCATGTCTCTCTGTATAATGACGCTGAGATGATTCTCTAGTAATAAAATTGTGCTAAGATCCTGAGGATCAATATGTCATTGAAATGTTGGGAATATTTCAAGGCATAGTAATCAAAATGAAGACACTGACTAGATGAAGCATCAAAGGAATTAATTGAATGTTTATAGGGGAAACAACTGAGACCAGAGGATAACCAACTTTAATGACTAAATAAGAGAGTGGACCCATGTCTATAAAGTCTTTTAGTAACAAAAATTATTGTTAGGTTGCTAAAAGTCTTTGAAGCACTCCAACTATGCAAACAATGCTGTGGATAGAGAGCAGTTTGTAATCTGGATTGATTTTGGTAGGATGTATTCTCCTCATATATGTCCCAAAACTCAGAAAAGTTGTTCCAGACCCAGTTCATATAATTTCCTGTATATGAGAAAGTTATGACATAGAACCAATAGCTTTCCAAAGCACATGTCAGAAATCTGAACTTCAAAGGATTTTGTTATTTTTAACCCAAGTTTTCATAATTAGAAGTGTAAGATTAAAAGAAAGCTTTATTAGTTCTCTTATAATCAAAGACAACACACATATTAACATCTATATTCAAAATACCACAATGTAGAATAATTTTGGTGTACTTTAACTTTGCAAACTGAATTTCACTCTTTTTGATTCATACTGAGTGCAAAGGAACTAGCAGTACTCAAACTCAACACCATAATAAGAGGAAGAAAGTGACCAAGTCTCAGGAAATGAAAGAATAGATTTCACTATAAGTGATTTCATTTCTCAATAGTTTGGGATACTGTATGAAAAAGTGATTTCAATTTTATTAGATTTCAGATCAAGCCTTCATAAATCTCTGAGGTGCTTAATCCCAAACGAATAAGTCTATGGACAAAAATACCAATGGACTTTTTTCCTTTCCACCAAATCATTCTTTTATTTAGTAAATATGTACTGAACTCCATCTTTGTTTTAGACTGTAAGCAAATCATTAAAGAATACACACTTTTCCTTATATTTATCTTTACCAGGAAAAATACAGACAAAAACAGAATATATAGTTTAATATATATTCATGTAAGACAATGGAAATGTAACATAGAGATGTAACGGACCCAAAATAAGCAGTTTCAGAAAGAGTATGGCAATTTTAAATAGTAAAACTCTTTAGGGGAAACATAAAAGTTACATAAAACCCTACAGAAATGAAGGGATGCCCCACTCCTCATAATATTAAAAGGGATTCTGGGTAGGACCAGTAGCCAAACACAGGAGTCTGGAGGACTGGCACATTTGATGTGCTTTTGAAG
Organism: Octodon degus; assembly: GCF_000260255.1. Lineage (NCBI taxonomy): Eukaryota > Metazoa > Chordata > Mammalia > Rodentia > Octodontidae > Octodon > Octodon degus. The sequence goes on along the minus strand of NW_004524846.1, from coordinate 962,055 downwards.
AAAAAAAGATAGACTAGAGGAATGAAATAAAACAGAAAGAGAATAATAGAAAATGAAATGGAGAGTTTGCAATAGACCAAAGAAGGAATGAACTAAAGACTAGGGTAGGCACAGGGACATAGCCCTGTGGTTTTGCACCTGCCTGGCAAGCATAAGGTCCTGAGTTCAATTCCTGGTATAAAAACCTAAAAAGAGTAGAACACCAGTTCATCTAAGTCACCCTGGTGTTTTATGACTTTAAGTTACAATGGAGTTGAAGACATAGTCAAATGCTGCATTAATTTGGAAGGTTGACTGGTACAAGCAGAAAAACGTAGGTTCTGAGAAAAGGCAGAGCCAAAAATGACTACAAGTTGTTTGTTCTAAAAAGGTGGAAGCTTGAAGCTACCATTAAAGTAAGTGGTTAAAGATATGACTTGCCATTTTATGCAGTTTGGGTTTCTTATTCTTGCTTTACCTCCTGCACTATGTAATATAAATGAAAATTTCCTATTTTCATTTTTCTTCAACATGATCATTTAATAAATGATAATGGTATGTTAACTCATTGACTTTTGCAGTTGAAACATTTTCTGATAATTTATGCATTATCAGATTATTGTGATCCTTATGCCTCTTTTTCTTTTCTCTTTATTATCTATTTATTTATTTATTTATTTTTTAGGGAAGGGCCTACAGGGTGTTCAGGGTCTCACTACTAAATTGGACTCATAGTGATCTGCTTGTTTACAGCCCTCCAAGAGCTGGGATTATAGGCACGCATCACCACACCCAGTCTCATTTGCCTTCTCAGCAAGCCCCAGAGACAGGGCCAGCATGGCAAGCCTGGGGATCAAACTCCTGGTTCCTACACCTGCTTACAGGAACTTTAATCTGCTGAGCTCTTTGGCTGGCCCTCTATGTTATGCATTGATTCAGCAATTTTTAGAAACAAGTGAAATGTCATTTTGCCTTTTTTTTTTTTTTTTTGCGGAACCGGGGACTGAACTCAGGCCCTTGCGCTTGCCAGGCAAGCACTTATTCTACTGAGCTAACTCCCTGGCCCCTATCTTGCCCATTTTAAGTTTTCTGAAATTTGTAAGGGGTAAGATGAATAGGGGCATATAGAGAGCTCTGTAGTAACTTACAAATAATACAGAACGTTTTTCCACACACTTCTTAAAGTGCGATGGGTAGTGTGGGAAATTTAAAATGTTCCGAATGGTGAATGAACAACAAACGAGCTAATGATCTAAATAGACATTTGTCAAATGAAGACTTAGAAATAGCTGACAGGGGGGCTGGTGAGATGGCTCAGTGGTCTAAAGCACCTACTTAGAACAAGCTTAGCAAAGCACAGGGACGGTGGTTCAATCCCCCAGCACCACATGCCAGCCAACCCCGC
>NW_004524846.1:932979-959546 GCF_000260255.1 Octodon degus | reverse complement strand
AAAATAAAAAAACATTGCTCTCGTAGATGTTGAAAGAAGGATGGTGTTACCAGAGACTGGGAAGAATAGGAGAGAAGGAGGAAGCAGAGAGGTCAATGAATGTATATAATAGTATTGATTTAAAGGAGGAGTAAATTCCAATGTTCTATGCCACTTCAAAGTGAATATATTTAAGCATAATGCATTGTACAAAGTCCACCCATAAATGTATACCCACTTCAGAAAAATAAAAAGTATGATTGTTTTTTCAGCAGATGCTGTTACCTTCATGTGGGGGACCCTAGAGAATGTTCTATGTCGCAGAAAATCCACTACACTGCTGGTCTTTAGAGAAGAAACTGTAAATGCGTGTGCAGCAATTTGAGTGAGCAAGGTTACCCAAGCAGCAGTTCACTGATCTCGTAAATGTCTGGGAGCTAACGGCCACCACTGTGAGCACTTGTAATTGCAAAGGCCAAAGACAATTTCCATTAGTCTCATGACATTGCAATAAATTTAGAATTAAAGTTTTATACAAGTTTTCCTTTTCTGCAGGTACATAATTTTTGTTAGCAAACTGTGCAACTTAAAATAGTTTAAAAAGAGAGAATTGAATGTATTCATCATAAAAAATGATATTAGTTTAAGATAATGGATATGCAAATTATTCTAGCTTGATCATTATCCAATAAACACTTGAAATCAAACATTATGCTGATTTATAAATATATTCAAGCACTATGTCCTAATCAAAAATAAATAAATGAACCAAAATATAAAGGAAAGGAAAGGACACAAAAAATAAGGAATAAAGATATTGAAGTTAAATTATTCTGTGTCCAGTTCATAAATAGCTGAATGCTTTGGGTGAATCCTAATATCTAACTAATTCCATTTCCATATTTAGAAGACTTTTTTCTCTTACAAGAATTTACAGGACAGTATATATAAGGAATCTGAAAACACTTGAAAAGGACTACTAAGCTGATGTTATTCTGAAATTTTCCCCTAAATAAACACTGTCACAAAAGTAGAAAAACACTACTGAAGGTGGCATAACTGACACACACCAAATATTAAGCAGTTATACTTTAGTCTTTTCCTTTATGCTTCTCTATTGACCTTTTATAAAAATTATTGACTTTCTTATGAAGAAGTAACTTCTCTGCTGCCCACATAGCCCTCGCGTCATTTCTACATGCCTAAAGGCAGAAACCAGCGTTTGTAATATTTAGCACAACGGTTTGGCCGGAAGCACTCAGAAAATGAAGTAACACTGAAGCGTGTGCCCTGCCAGCTGTTTTCAGTATGCTGAATAACCACGGCCACCTTACTTTCATTCCTCATCGTAGGTATTTGTTAACTTGAAAATTAATCCAAATTATTAAAAATGATGATGTAGAAATTTAGGCAAAATGAAGAAACATACGCACATCTATGTCTAGAAGTATGATTATAGTTTTAATGGTTAGTGTTAGAACAAAACAGCATCATGGTAGATACAATTAAATGAAAATCATTTAGAATAAATACTTTTTAATTTTTACCCAATTCTAAATATGAAAATGATAAAACAAATGTAATATTTCAAGTTCAATGAAAGATTTAACATTCTAGCTTTGGGGCTAAGACAAATTAATTCAATGTTAAGTTATAGTTAGATATGGGATGGCAAATTCTTACAACGACCTGAAACTCGTACATCATATTTTAGATTGACCTATTATAATTTCTACAAAAAATAACAGACAAAAAGATAGTGATTATCTTTCTTGAATATTTGTATTTATATCTACATTTCATTAACAAACTATGACATAATAGTTCAAATTTTGGTCAAATTACAAACTAGCAAGTCTGACAGGTTGATATTTGAATTCTAGGATAGCAAGCAATGAATCTTAATGTTCCTGATTTAAACTTATTGTAAGGAGTGTACATTTTGGGATTTCTAAGTTTGGATAGCAAGTTAAAAATAATTTGGAAGGGCCAGCGAGATAGCTGAGAGGACTAAGTGCCTGCTTAAGCAAGTGCAGGGACTGGCGTTTGAACTGCAGGCACCACAGCCCACACCAGCCCAGTCCCTGGGCACACTCAGCTAGTCATGGACATGGCATGGTGGAACACACTTGTAATTCCAGTGCTAGGGAGGCTGAAAACAGGAGGATCACTATGAGTCTGAGCTGCGTAGTGAGACCTCACATCAAATACATTAATGATAATAATAATAATAATTTGATTAATGGAAAGCATTATGGCTAAAAGTGACAATTGGAAAGTATTACAGTGGCCCTTTAAGGCTCTTTTGGTGTGTTTTTTATGAAAGCTTTAGTACGTGAAATTTAGGTAACATTGCTATTGAGACATTTGTAACTCAACTGCAACCATTGTTTTTTTAAAAAAAAAAAAATTCAGGGGCTGAGGAGATGGCTCAGTGGAATAAGCACTTGCCTGGCTGTGCTGATTGAAGTGATATACTATTTATTATTATCAATTTGCAAATGTGGGCCACTTAGTTATCTTTTGTCACTTTTATCTTGATATTTCATTGGAAATAAATAATATTAATAGAAAAATGCAGTATAAGTAAAATGAGATCCTTGCACACTAAAGAGAATAGACACAAAAATCTGTAAAGGAAAGTACATACATAACAAAGGCAAATTATCCTTTACACCTAGATTAACTAAGGGCCAGAGAGATAGCTTAGTGGATTAAGTGCCTGCTTAGGCAAGCATAGGGACTGAGGATCGATCCCCAGCTCCACAAGACAGAGGAAAATATCTGTTAGTCTCTCCTTTCATACATACTGCATTGTTCCACGAGTCGCTAATGTTTTAGATTTGCAAGTTGTACTTGTGGGAAAGGCGGGACTTCCACAAGTTCTCAGGTTAAGGCATCAGAGAAGAACCAAAGAGAACAGGGAGAGGAGTAGAGTATGTTCTTAGCGTGAGAAATGCTTGGCCTCAGAACCTCAAAATTAGTTACCAGGGTTATGCTGGTAAAAGGAGGCCAAGAAGACTTGGAGTGTTTTAGGAGCTATTTCTTACAACCCAGCCTGTGCTGCATTCAGATGTGTAGACCCTCTTAAGCTCATAATTAGCCTGATCTATTAATAGTCTACTTCAGTCATATCTGTATTCCAAGCAGTTTAATAAAAGACAAGTATTATAACTAATTGTTATTTCTGCTTTTGGAGCTCATGTTGTGTCTTCAACTGATATTTCAACCTTTATTCCCACCCTTTTTCATTACATGTTCTGTGTTTTTTCACCCTCATTTCTTAAGTCGACTGGTAAGGTGTTTTTAATCTGGTGACAAAGGGGCCAGGGAGATGGCTAAGTACAATAAGCACTTGCCTGCCAAGCACAAGGGCCGGAGATCAATCCCCAGTTCTGAAAAAAAAAAAAATCTGGTGACACAACTTAGGAAATCACCATGTAGGAAGTAAACTCTAAATTGCCTTGTCATTTTGTGTCATTTTACATGAAGTACTGGCCAAAACAACTTAGAATGAATAGAATTTATCTTATATTCACTTCCTTGGCACCAGATAAATGATTTCTAGCATGTAGTAAAACATAACAGACACAAGGTCAACGTTTATGCCATATCTTAGAATCCTGACTGTGATAATTTCTAACCTGAGAATGTATTTGAAAAGAGGTTTATAATCTCTTACTAACAAATTTACAAAGTTAATCCATGGCTCTATCATCATACATATTTTTGAGCAATAATAGATAAAGGAAAACCATGGATTCCATGTGTGGTAGTTGATATAGTGTGTCAACTTGAGTTGTGGGAAGCTCAGCTGGATGGGTTCCACATGGTTCCTGGGCAGTGGGTGTGGAGGGCCTGCCCTAGGGCAGGATGGGGCCCTCCCCAGAGTGACTCAACACAAAAAGTGTATATAAAGGAGTTGAGGAAGGCTTTCGCTGGCCTACCCCACTTACTAGAAGAAGTCCCTTGTCTTTATCACACCACTTTGCAGCTGTGCCACGTAGGGGGTGCACAGAAAGTTGGTGCTTGATTTTCACAGCCAAGCCACTTTGGAGGAGTGCCAGTCTTCACAGTCAGCATAGAAGGAACAGAGAGGATTGGTAGGTGCCGCAGCTGCTCCTCCTCCTCTGCTCTTTATTGTTTTCTGCTTCCATGAACTGCTGGCCTTCACCCTGGAGCCAGCAGAGTATGTATTGAAACCTCCACAAACTGTGAGCTAAGTAAACCTTTCCTTCCTTAATTTTGAGGGTTGGGTATTTGTCCCAGCAGTGAGTGAAAAGTAACTAAGACACCACACTAAGATGCATGTTATAGAATCTCTTTTATCAGAAATCAAGCTCCTTATTACAAAGCAATATCATACAATTGCTATTCTAGCTGATCAAGTTTCTCTAAGTCTTTTCATTCTGGTACTGTCTGCTAGAATTACTATCAATAATGGGTCTCCCATAACCACATGGCTAGAAAGCAACAGAGGATCAGCACCTAACTCTGAGAGTATACTTCACGGCACTATGCCTAGTACCAGTCCTTTCACCAAAGCAAAGCCTGGAACAAAGATTTACATTTTAGCTAGCTTATTTTAGAATACTAGGGGTGGAATAAGGAAAAGTGTTAAAAGGAAAAGTGTGAAAAGCACTATAAAAGTAGCTATGATATTGATTTCACCTATAAATTATTCATGATTTGATGTCACCAAAACTTTCTGAGGAACCTCAATGGGTGTAGTTCAGAACTACCCATCCTGGGTACAGCTTTGGTGGGGTGTTTTTAATCAGTAATTTCCTAGCTCTATTGATAAATTATTGCTTCATGAAATGTTGAATCTCTCATATTTCCAGGTAATGCATACATGAAGATCAAGCAATTCCTGCGAGTTTCCCAACTGACTTCTGTACTGTGTCTTCTGAGAAAACTTCAAGGAAGAAGTACAAATAAGACAATGTACAAAGTGGAAAAAGTTCAGAAAAAGTTCACATCCCAAGTATTTAATGGAATAGGACAACAGGCTGTGGAGTTGGGGCAAGTGGTCCTTAAAGTCTTACAGTTTCGCAGTAGTTAAGTTGGACAAAGAAATAGTATATTTCCATTCTGTAGTTACTCTACCATGTTATCTTTTCCACCTAGAAGATGGATCAGGTTGAGCCTTCCATATTTTATATCTAGAATCTATAAGCACTGTTAAGCAATTGTATGCCTCTAACTTTACAAATTTGACTAAAATGGTACTTTAGGAAAATAAAATGCAATTTCACATCTTTAATATATAGCAATTTGGAATTATTTTCATGACAAGAAAGAGTAAGTATTTAACTAATTGGTAATGGTTAAACTTTCTGCAAAAAAAATACTAAGCTAGGAAAATAGGTTTATTATGCATAGTTACTTTCAAGAAAATCCCCAAGCAAAGAACAGAGGCTTAGCAATAAAGAATTCACGTCTTTCAGTGCTTTGCATCACCAGCTTGACAAAATGATTTTTATTGCCCTTTTCCCATCTAAAATAGAATTAGATATATTAAAAGCATAATGATAATGCTTCTTTGATTTCAAGGCATTTTTTTTCTTAGTTATTGCATGAACTAAAACTACATCAAAGTAATTGTCAGCTACTTTTCTCTTTTCACTGAGATAAAATAGCCAGACACCTAAAGTTAATAGGGAAAATGTTTATTTAATTCACAGTTTGTGAACATTTAAGTCCATAATCTACTGGCTCCAAGGCAGCGTGGAACATGACAGAGGGCAAAAGTTCATGGTGGCAGAAGACAACAAAAGTCACAAGAGAGAGAGAGACAAGCATGTTTCCAGTCCCTTATATTGTATGCAGACTGCCTACCATAGGAAAGGTGTAGCACTCACTCTAAAGCCCAGCATGAGACTGGCAATCAATCACAAACTGTAGGTTCTGCCACCTGTAAAAAGCTCATATCCCCAAGAATGCATAAGAGTTTGAGGGGACATCTAGAAACAAACTATAACACTAGTTGATTAAGTTTTGCTCTGCTATAGGCTTACTGTTTATTCTTATTTAGATAACATACTAGGTGGAAATTTATATTATTCACTCATCCACAACATACTTGGGATATAAGATTTATCAATTGAATTTTCATCACCATAAAATTATTTCCCACTGTTTCTCCTTGGGAATATGATATTTACTCTTATGATAAATAAGATTAAGACAAGATTTTAAACAAAATTTCCTTTACCAATAATCAAAATAATAGGATAAAATGCCTACTATGTCCACTGGTCTGAACTAGATTCTGGAAGAAAAACAGTAATGCAACAGAGTTTTTCAGGCACTTGGTAAAATCCAATATTGACCTTGCTTCAGAATTTTGCAACCTCTTTTTCTTTTGTGCTGTCTGACAAATATTGAATTTCAAGACAGTGGGATAGATGTATTAATTTTTAATAGTGGCATTCTCTTTTAGAAATATAAACAAAATAGTGATAATTTTATCTACCCCATAGCTATATTCAGCAAATACTGAGTCTCATTCATGTGTGTCTACTTGAGACTCAGAATCAATTGATTTGGTTTATCCTCCATTATCAGTGCAGAGTAGACCCTCATATTCACAGCTAGACCTTCACAGTGTCCCTTTTACTTATTTCCATTCACCTCCACTCTTGTATAATATCCACAATGTCCTATAACTTTGTGACTCAGATGTCCCAATTTTCCTGAAACACCTGTCTTCACTCATGCTAGGTATTGAGAACAATCCATCAGAAAGTGATCTATTTGAGGCTATGTTTTAGGTTCTAATGGTAATGATACTACATTAAACTTGGTTACTGTATCCTCAGAAATTATTTCAGTGACTAAAGTGAAATTATATAAAATTGAAAGCCTTCTCTAATTTTACCACAATCCACCTTTGAAACTTTATTTAATACATGTTCTCAGATTTTCTGCCTAAATCATTCTCTAGCTATAATGATTTTGATAGTCCATTCAGATTCCTTGAATTTTTACTGTATTTCCTTTGATTTAGGGTAAGTCTCTTGACATTCATATGATGATTTGGAAAAACGTGATTTCATTTTTCTGGTATGGTTGTCTTTAATAAAAGTACTTATACAATCTCCTACATTCTGATGGGAGATTGAGTATAACTTAATGTGAAATTTGGTGTCACAATGTCCTACAAGTGAATAGCAGTTATTTCAATGTATTTGACCACTTAAAACATTTTATTGTATTGTAACATATACTGTTTTTGCAAAACCACAACAAGCTACATGTTAAGTAGAGATGGGATTACAGAACAGAAAAAACTATTAAGAACTAAATAATATCAGATAATTCCTCAAATTACTAATCACTACCATTACCATTTTTTCTCCCACCAGCAAATCTTTGCATGCCTGGGTACAAATGCTCCTTTTCCGAAAGTTGGGAGTAATTAGATAGGTTATACTTACCTGAATGTACCACATTCCAAGGTTAGAAGTGTGATGGATTGCAGTAGCATTTTCTCCAATCCCTAACATTTTGTTTGGGAAACTAGATTCTGTGGATTTTCTTCTTCTTATCTTTTATTTGTTTGTTTCAGGGTCTCACTACACAGCTCAGACTGGTAGTGATCCTCAGCCTCCCCAGCACTGGGATTACAGGTGTGTGCCCCATGCCCAGTTTTGGTAGTTGTCAGGTGCTGGACCATCATGGCATGCAGTATTGGGGATCAAACCTGGGTCCTTGTACTTGCCAGGCAGGTGCTTAGATAGCCGATCTATCTCCTCAGCTCCTCTGTGTACTTTATCTCACCTGAAGACAGCAGGTGAGTTATCCAGATAGGCAATTATTCTGCCCACACCTGAGTGTGTCCTGCACAAAACTTATGACCTAAACTCCTCTAACCCCATACAACAAAGTTTTCATTGCTTGTTTTTATTGACAGGCAATTTACCATCTAATGTATTTGGGAAAGTAAATGCACAACAGATTAGACTTAGTGTCAAAGAACTATGCTAAGCAAAACACAGATGACTTGAAGAAATGCTGTGACTTTGGTACCTCTCTATCAAGCAGAGTAGGAGAGCTGGAAACTAGTCTGCATAATAATACTCAATATGCAAATTAATTGACTGAGTTGATTTAATGAGTAGTTAATTTAAATAATATATAATACTACATTACTTATTTTAGTTCCACTGTGTTAATCATTTTAATATTGATACAGCATAGAGTATTTTACAATGTATAAAGCAAAATTACTAGATATTTTTCCAAGTTATGATCAGATGATTCAATGCAGTGTTTAATTTGTTATTTTGAGCCCTGCTGAACAAGTTGATAGGCTCAGGTTACATAGCACCATCTTAATGCACTTGGATAAAAGTATTCTTCTCAATAAAAGTATAAAAATATTCTGAGTGAATTATTAATATTACCACAATATTACTCATACATAACATAAAAAGTCAAACTCACTATTTCTTCTTTCCACATGGCAAGTTACATATCTACCTTATTTGGGCTATCAATACAGATTGTAATGACAAGGAATCTTAAAATTTTGGTCAGTTACATGATACACTTTTGATTTCTTGATTATATTAACAAATTCCTTTGTAATATATATTTGGAGCTAAATAGTTTTTTTTAAGAAATTCAAAGAGCAGTCACAGAATTTAAAATACTGAACAGTCAAAAGGGCATATCTCTTTGTTCATGCATTTTGAAGAAACCTGCTTGACCTGTTTTAGTTTTTGCTATAAATCTATATTTGTGCAAAACAAAGTCTGTACAATTAAGAAACAATTCAAAAACACACACGAAAAAGAAAGAAAAAGGGAAAACCTTGTAATTTAAAAGTATCTCACTGTAGGGGCCGAGAAGATAGCTCAGTAGAATAAGCGATTGCCTAGCAAGTACAAGGGCCTGAGTTCAATCCCTGGTTCCACCAAAAAAAAAAAAAAAAAAAAAAAAAAAAAAAAAAAAAAGTATCCCACTGTAGTCCCAGCACTGAGAAGGCTGAGGCTGAAAACAGGAGGACCACTATGAGTCTGAGATGGGTAGTGAGACCCTGTAGACCTTGTACCAAATACATAAATTTAAAAAGGGGGGCAAGGATATAGCTCAGTAGAATAAATGCTTGCCTGGAAAGCACAAGGGCCTGGGTTCAATCCACAGTTAAACAAAAAAGTATCAGAAAAGGAAAAATTTGAAAGATTATCTTTCATCACTTAGTTGCTTTTTTGAAGTTGCCAGGTGCCTAATTAAGTACAATGTACAACCAAAGGTAGGCACAGAAAAACCCAAGCTGAACAAAAATGTATGCATGCAAATTTTGTCATAGTTTAACTACCTGCAGATGCATTAGCCCTGTCAGTTTTGTATTTATTCTATAGTTTACTAGTCAATATCAACCTGGGCAGGTGTTTACTAAAGAAAGCCTACTTTTGTTGAAAAGCCTAGTTAAAAGCAAGCAAGAAAGAAAGAAAAATAAAAAAGAAGAGAAACATAGTCAGGAGCCCAAGTCATGCCATATCAGAGAATGAAGTTTCCCAAAACACCTCCTCACCGATCTGTGTGGGTGTCTGAAAGTCAATCATGTCCGGGGTTAGTAAGTTCAACTCAGATCAGCAGAGATCATTACATAGCAATCAGCCAGCAAAGCTCACGTCTGGGTAAGCCTGATTGTCAGCATTCATGGCAGATAGAGTCAGCTAAGAGACTGGCCAGAAAAGAAGCAGGGAAAGCACAGATACGATCGAGCTCATGAAAACTGGAGGATGCTGCAGTGTGAGCAGGTTAGGCACAGGGCAACCTCTGCAACCGGCGACGAGACAGCTAGGCGTAAAGGAGCGCATGCGTGTGATAAAGCGCCCTCCGGACACGTCAGCATTCAGGAAGCATGATTCACTGAGTCAGTTTTTACTTCTTGCCCTGGTTCATGGCCCTAAAAGCTCTAAAGGTTAGTGGCAGTGCATACCCAGTTGTAAAAGGCCAGGTGAAATTTGACAGGCATATTCAAGTTTCACCTGCCACAGTTCATTTCAATTATTTATTAACTATATAATCATTAAGCACAGTTAATGTCTTTCTTCCTTCCTTCTGAAATGTTCAATATTACCAGAAGGTTGGTTTTCTTTAATATGTTTCACTTACTTAAGCAAAATTTTCAAAAATAAATTGCCTCGTATGTGAAGATGTTTAATAGCTATATTTCATTGCTCCCTTCACCAGAGAATATGCTAACTCTTAACTAAAATCTATGTAATCCTCTTTCTCTTTCTCCTGGACCCTTATCAAGATCGTATTTCTTGCTTTCTTTTGATTAGATATGTTTAGGCTGCCAAGCCCTGTTCGATAAAGTGTCGGTGAAAATTAGGAGTCTTTTCCAGATCCAGGCTTTAGGAAGACCCCAGTCCCAGCTGCACTGCACACCCTGCAAATAGAATCTGAAATTTATACTCTTGGATAATCAGTAGCCACAGGTTGCCACTTAAATTTATGTTGGTTAAAATTAAGTGCCGTTTTAATTCATTGTGTTGGTAACCGGATCTCAGTTCGAGGAGCTCAGCAGGCGGTGGTTCCTGGATACTACCTCCATAAGGCTTACGACCGTTGCAGAAAGTGCTAGTGGCCATTACTGCCCCAACAATGGTGAGGGCTGGCCTCTCAATCAGCACAGGAAGGGCCAGCGGTATAGCTCAGTGGCACTGTGTCTGCCCGGCAAGTGCGTGGTCCGGAGTTTGATTCCTGGTGCCAAAAATAAAAATTAAAAAAAAAAAAAAGAGCACAAGAAAAGCCACACATACCAGTACACATTTTTAATGTAAGTGAGTCCTGCAATTCCAATGTTTTCAAGGCATTCTACAATTTTGAGTTTATACTGTTATGACTAATAATTAACCTAATTAGTAACATCAATATAATGTGTTCGTAGCAAATGAGATTACAATTAGCCTAAAAGGTAGCAAATAGTACATTGCTAGACCAAAACCTTAGACGGCAACAGGTGATCAGGATAATATTTAACTTCTATGGCAAACAATAAATCATACTTGGGTAACACTTAGGATAAACCTCTAATGTAGTGTACTTTAGCTTTCATGTGATATGCATATCAAATAAGTCAAAGTAGTCCAGACTTCGAGAGTGTGCAGAAAATGAGTTTCTTTTATAATCAAAACCAATTTCCATGACACAATATGAAATAGTCTTTTAACTAGATATGGGAAGCCGCTGGTTCATCTATGAGCTGCTGATCTCTTCGAGGATGAATAGAATTTGATTCTGTGTAATTCACCCAATACAGCAAACACTAAATTTACCCTCAAATAAAAAGGTTGAAGGAATAATATGCATAAATGTTCACCAAAATAAGAAAGTTAATTTAATAAAGAGACTGAGAAAGGGATTTTGATTATTTATTAGGAAATATCTATACCATTCATCAAATGAATATGTTATATGTTGATGTTCTTTGTTCTGTACATTAATTATACTTCAGCCTTTGGCCAAGAACAAAGGATGACTATGTAAAGCAAAAATACAAAGTACTGGTCATCTTACGTGTATTTCTACAAAAAAAGTAGTGCTAGGGACACCAGAAAGAAAAGATTGTGAGAAAGCATTTCTTTTGTCTTGTATGGAAAGAAATAATTCAAATAATTCAAATGGACCATCAATCTTTACAGGATAAAAAACAACAAATTACATTCAGTTAGAGTGAAAATTTTTTTCAGAGCTTATGGTGAGGAAATTAATAAAACTGTGAAGAGGCTTTCTTGTGAATTTATAAAATAAAAGATTCATTCTTGAACCACTAAACAGTGATGCACAGGAGACTAATTTACTCTATGAGCCCTTTACTTCAGGCCAGAAGGTACACCTATAATCACTGTTTAATCTTAACCTCACGATTTTACAGCTCATGAACTTTGTGTTGACATTAATGAACAGCCAGGGCAAGGTAAATACTCATCAACACATACATCCTGGTTTCTTTACTAAATTAATAAAGAAGGCTCTCTGGATAAAAATTTGCTGCAGAAGCCTGTTGGAATTGTAAGTCTTCTGATTTTTAAAAATGTGTAGGTGATGGTGTGGGAAATGACCAACCACACCAAGTCATCTCTAATTTTTATTATTCCTATTTTTTAGCTTTCATTTCTCAGGCAATGTATGCAAAGGAAGATAGAAGATCAGCTATTAGAAATAAGAAACCTGTGAAGGACCCAATTCATTAGCAAAATTATTAACTCTCCCTTAACACAGATAATATTGCAAGAAAGTATAATTAATGGTGCTAAGCTTATTGATAAAAAACAGAATTTTCTGAGAATAATACCTGCTCCAAGAATGTGTCCTTCTTTCATCATTAGACAGGGTCTACCATGAGTAGAATATCAGCTCCTCCCCTCCTAACCTTGACTGTTTATATGTCGGAATAAAGATTGAATGCAGGACATTGAATCAGAAGTTTGGTCTTTTAATAGACTGATCACCAGGTAAGCAAAACTGTGAGTAGTCTCCAGCCATAAAGGTGAAACAACATTAAATGGTCTGCATAAAGTCCAGTTGCTGCAGCTGAACTTTGACTAAAAAGGTCACATCTTGCACTGTTTCCTGCCAGAATTCTTCCTGTGAATTATTCTTCAGGATGAGCATAGAGGACAGATGGTGACAATCAGAGGCTTAGAAGAAAAAAATAAATGTCTGAAAATTTGTACAGGAATAAAAATAATGAGCACAAGTCATTGTTTTAAGTGTTCTATGTTGTGAAATTTCACTTGGATTTCAGAAATAAAAGTCAGTCGTGGTGTTCAGCAGAATTGAAATAAGATTATTATGACTTTATCACAAAAGGTTACCAGGAAAGGAATTATTCTGTTGTTTCTCTTTGGTGTCTTGTGAATATAATTTCAATACAATTATCTGGAGAAGTTCAAAGAATCATACCCTACATTTAGAAAATAATACACCTTCACATTGGAGACCTGACTCTCCATAATGGATATTTAATTAAAGCCATATTCTTTAAGGGTGACACTTTTTTTTGTTTACATGAATACAACATTTCTGATACTATCATTGTTTAAAACTTTGGAAAAAGATTGACTTTAAGTCAGTTGATCAGGTGCATTTGTACAGCCTTTTGATAAGTAAGCCTCACTCCTTGAAAGCTATTATCAGAAGAAGTGTCCTTGGAACTAGCAATGTTTGCTTTACCTTATAGTTTTTGGTAGAGCTAGTCATAGATAACCTAAGTCTGTTGATCTTCTCCCCTATAACTTCATCCTGCAATAATAGCTGCTATCATAGCGGATATGAATTTATCTGAGGTCAGCCCATATCTGGCTGTATTTTTTGAAGCTGCCTGATTATTAGATTATTAGATGTTCTTCAAATATCTCACTTTACAGAGCTACTTATAGATGAGTGTATACTAATAGATTAATAGTTGCACAGGTGTGAGATTGCATTTATATCTGATCAACAAAAGTGTGGAAAGGAGCTACATACAGTCATGAAACACAAATTCTTTGATCTCTATTATAAAAGATTTTGGGGAATTCTGGCATGATGAGGCGTCAAGTTCTGAAGTTCAGGTCACTTAGGGCCACACAGTTGTCATTTCTTCATGTTTCTCCCTTGATTGCATTTTAAATGATTCTTGTTTTTGTTTTGTTCTCTTTATCATACAGCGGTAGGTACAACCGCGCCTCCTGACAGCTAGTAGAATGAGCATTTATACCAGATGAATAAATGAGGTCTTCAGTCACGAACCCTCAGGGATGAGGAGGGGTACAGCCCTATCAGATGGCTCTGCATTCACTGGCTTTTTGAAAATGGTGTCCCTGTTGGAATGACTTTCTACTACTAACATTTGGAACAAAACTTACATCTGTACTTGGAACTACCAACTATCATTTAGGCAAAAATACAACACCATTACACTTCATGAGTCAATGATTGTTTCTTCCCTCAAATAGTGAAAAACGAATGATTCAGACTTCTGTGATGATACTGGAGTGAAGTCTTTTATGTCTGTTGCTCTTTTGCTGGAGCTACCAAGATCCACCTAAGCAGCTTTAATTTCATTTTAGCTGCACTGTTTTAATTCTCTGCTTTGGGTTGTCCTCTGAGGACCTCTCTTTGTACAAGAAAAAAACCCATGCATTTCTTTCAGCCTTTTAATCCTAATTTATGCAGACTTTTTCATGATATATAGATATATATTTTTTAAATTTAATTACATGGATTTGCTATTTTTTTTATATACTATATATTTCATTTATCTGCTTGAAACATTACATCAAATATCACAGTTTCCAAATCCCAAATGCCCTGAAAGCCATCATGCAGAGTATCAATATTTTGCGAATGCTGTCTGACGTGGGGGTATGATTATTACCTCCAATCTAAAACCAATAAAACTTTGCTCATTCAATGAAAGAATCTGAAAGCCTATACTTCTTATGGCTGATATAAATCAATGGTGTTTATTGTAAATATTCAGACAATCTGAAATATTTTAAATAATAATCTTTTTCTGGAGTATTAATATGAAAATAACCATACTACTCATAACACTAAAATTTTATTTATTTCCTTCCAATGGAAAGGAGATTTCAAAATATTAACATTTTATATTTCATCGCTCTTTCAATTTTATTTTCACTTTTACTAATGTCATTGCTTTTACCTCTTGTTGCATGCTAAATCTGCAAAAGTAGGCTTAATATTGTGAATTTCATGTATTCATGACACATGTATTGACTATAAGCATCTTTTATATAATTCTCCTTGCATGCCCTCTAGTTTTCTGTTATTATCTTCCTCTCCTATACATAGTCTGCCTTCTACTTGCACGTCTTTTCTCAAGACTCCACATATTACAAGAAGCTTAAAGTCCTTGTTTGTCTAAGCCCGGCGTACTTCATTTTATGTGAGTTTAGTTCCATTCATTTTCACATAAATGTCATAATTTTTGTTTTTCTTTACAGCTGAATAACACTCTTTCATGCATGTGTATGATTCTTAGTGCGTTCACTGATGGAAACTTAGGGTAATCTTGGCTCTTGGGACTCATGCCACAATAAACATTAGTATGCCAGCAATCCACAGCATACTGACTTCAGTTCCTGTGGGTATGTAATGAGTAGTGGTAAGTCTGGATCCCATGGTACTTGGGATCAGTTTTCAAGGAACCTCAATACTGATTTCTGAAATGTCTCTGCAAATTTATATTCCCACCAACAATGTTATGACCTCCATTTTCCTGCATTCTCTTCGACATGTGTTCATTTCTCTTGTCTGTCCTTGCTTGCTTGCTTGCTTACTTTTATCTCTCTTTAATAGTTAACCGATTGTGTCAGTTTGAGTAAGAAATGTCCAACTAATTCGATCAACGTAGTTCTAGACGTGGCCAAAGCGACTTAGTGAGAACAGCAGCCCCACCCTAGGGGTTCTTGCCACCTGAATGGTATGAAAAGGAAATTAAGGAGGACTTCATTCTGTTTCGGAGGAGCTCCCTTCTTCACCTTGGCCTTGGACCTCATCTCCTGCCTTCTAGCACAGACTCATCTGCCTTGCATTGCATGTCCTTTGGCCTCCTGATGCAGACACTACAGTGATCTCATGACCTACAGCTGCATCCTCAGATGTCCAGAGTTCACCTGGCATGCAACAGTCCTTATGTATTCTTCCAAACCTGACTGCAGGCAGCCACTGTAAGCCGACCTGGTAAATCCATAGATATTTGTTCATCTTGCATTAAATCTTTTTTCTCCAATAAGCAGTAGTTGATTTTTTCTTTCTCTCCTCTCTTTGTATTCTTCTGAACTTATTTGTTGTAAGTTCTTTATCTATTCTGAATATTATTCCTCAACAGCAAGAGTAGATGGCAAAGGTTTTTCTTTCCAATGATGGTGAACCTTTTATAGCTTTTTATGGTAACAGCCCACTGTGTAGTCCCTGCCAAGGCTCCCCAACACTGAAGGCTGCCTCTTAACTCTAGTATTTTCTATGCAGAAGATTTTGAATTCAATGGAAACTTACTTGTCAGTAGCTATTTCCTAAGCTGTTGGAGTACACTTCAGGATATCATTGTCTTTGTCAATATCTGGAACTATTTCAGCTGTTTTCTTCAAGGAGTTTCAAAGTTTCAGATCTTATATTCAAGTCTTTGATCTTTCATTTTATTTCTGTGGGGCAAAGTATGTGAATCTATTTTTATTGTTCTGTATGAGAATATCCAGTTTCTCAGCACCATTTGGTAGAGGTTATCTTTTCTGCAATGCACATTTTGGCCCCTTAGTAAAGAATCAGATGACTGTAGCTATAGGGATCTATTTTTGTGTGCTCTGTTCTATGTCACTACTATATTGTTTTTGAACTATGGCTCTGTAGAATATTTTTTAAAGTCAGTGCTGTATGTCCAACACTGCTTGATTTCCCCAAGATGGCTTTGAATATATTCTGAGCAGTATTGTTTCCACATGAATTTAAGGGTAGTTTTATTCTACTTCTGTGAGGAATATTACTAGTATTTGGCTGGGGAATGCATTGATTGCTTATATCACTTTGAGTAAAATGACCATTTAAAAATTAAGTGTGCCTTCCCTGGCAAGCACAAGGGCCTGAGTTCAATCCCCGATTCAACCAACAAAATAAAAAATAAAAATAAGTATGCCAATGAGAATGGGAACTCTTGCCATCGTCTGTCTTATACAAACTCCTTCTTCCATGTTCTTGTTTTATATTGTGAAGGTCTTTCACCTCTTTGTTTAGGTTTATTCCTAGGTTCTTTAGTTTTTGAGGCTATTATAAATTAAATGTTTATTGATTTTTTTCAGCCATTTTATTATTAGTGCATCAAAAGTATATTCCTTTTGATCTTGATTTACATCTTCCTACTTCGTTGATTTCACTCATAAGATCTAAGATTCATTTGGTAGAGTTGTAGGGTCTCATAAGAATCATATCATTTTCAAATAAAGATAATTTGATTTTCCATTCTTTCCCATTCTCTTTTTGCTTCTTTTGTTTGCCTAATTTCCCTGGTTATATTTATAAGTGCTTTGTTGGACAAAAATAGTGAGAGTGGCTGTCCTTGTCTCATTTTTTACTTTAGAGGAAGTGTTTCCAGCTTTCCCTCATTCTGTGTGTTGTTAGGAATGAATTTGTTTTATATTGCTTTTATTATGTTGAGTTGCAATTTTTCTATAACTAGTTTCCCTAGAGTTTTTAACTTGAAGGTGGATGGTGAATTTTACCAAAGGCATTTTCTGCATCATTTAAGATAATGATGTGATTTTATTCTTGATTCTATTTATATAGCATTTCACATTTATTGATTTGCATAGTTGAATGATCCTTGGACCCTGGGAAGAAACCAACTTGGTCATGGTATATGAGCTTTCCAGTGTGTGTTGAACTTTTACATCTATTTTTGTCAAGCATATCAACCTATAGTTTCACTGATCAGCTTACTTGTTCCTGGGACAAGATATCTGATGCTCACAATTTCAAGGTAGAGAGGTTTCTTTTGACTGATGATTTCTGAGGTCTCATTCCATGGCCATATGGCTAAAAGGAGAAAAAATGGCAACAGAAGGGTATGGCAAAGTGATGCGCCCCAAGGTGACAGAAGCAGAGAGTAAGAGAGCCACTGCCAGATGCATTCTAGAAGGCATGGCCCAGGGACTCATCACCATGCACTGGAAAACACTCAGTAACAAACTCATCCTTAGAGCCAACTGCTGGTGAGTTTTGTGCTCCCAGAAGCTAATGACCTTCAAAGATGTCTCTCTGGTTCACTAGTATTTATGACAACTTATGCAAAATTATCTCCATATTTGAGTATCACTTAATGTAATGCATTGTACCACTAGCTTAGAGAAAAACAATCGAAAGATCATTTCAATGAATGTAGAAAAGAATTTAATTCAATCTTTACTCTTTGTAATTTAAAAAATACAACAATGTCAATAAAGTATGTGTAGAAGGAAACTTCCTTAATTTGCTTATAAAAAACATCTTGGGGCTGGGGATTTGACTCAGTGGTAGAATGCTTGCCTAGCAAGCTGGAAGTCCTGGGTTTGG
Organism: Octodon degus; assembly: GCF_000260255.1. Lineage (NCBI taxonomy): Eukaryota > Metazoa > Chordata > Mammalia > Rodentia > Octodontidae > Octodon > Octodon degus. Next base: position 941,489 of record NW_004524846.1, on the reverse strand, counting down.
TCCTCGGCACAAAACACAAAAAATAAAAAATCTCCCCTAAAAAACATCTTAAAGGTTATAAACATATGCTACTGAGAACCTAGATGTCCTTCCCTTACTATAGGCAGATGAACAAGGTTATCCCTTTTCATCTCTTCTATCAGAAATTATTCTGGAATCTCTGCTGATGTACAAGACAAGAAAAGGAAACAAAAGAACAAAGTAAATGAAAAGTAAGAAGTAAAACTGACATTTGATTATAACAAAATTCCCAGAATCAACAGAAGAACCCAATGGAATTTCTAGAAGTTATTGCAAAATGAGAGGACACAAGATCAGTAAATAAATCATTTATTTTCTAAATGCCAATAATTAGTAATCAGAATTTGGCACTAAAAACATAATAGAATTTATAGTAGCATCAAGAAAGTGAATCATTTAGGTATAAATCCAACAAAATTCCTGAGAACATATTGGCAGACATTAAAATTTTGATAAAAGATTGTCCCGAACCAGCGGGTCAGTCAACGAAGGTCACCTGGGGGAGGAGTGGGGAACTGAAGAGGGGACAAAGGACAGGAGATGCGAGAAATGTAGGCAAGACAAAGATTCTGATCAAGCCTCGTTTATTTAGGGGAGGTTCTGGGTATATATAGGGGGTGATGGAATGAGGAAGTCTCAGCTCTTGGGGTCAGCAGGTATCTAGGCAACAGGGAGGGTGCAACCCCTGGGGCATAGCACGTGATTCACAGGGAATGGACAAGGTGAGAAGGGCCATAAACTTGACTCAGCAGGGGAATAGAATGGATATTGGTTAATGGCCTCCAACAAAAGATGTGTAAGTCTAAATAAATGGAGACATTGGGTACTCATTGAATAGGAAGAGTCAACATTTTGAATATATGAATTTCTGCTAACTTAAGATCTAGGTTCACTGAAGTCTTCTGCAAGCTCAAAGAGGGTTTTAAAGTGGTTATAAACAAATTTACATCCCAAGGCAAAAAGTCCACACAATATTGAAAACCAAATTTGTAAGACTGTCAACAACAATTTCAAAAACTAAAAACTTAGTTCAAAGGTATAATAATCTATATGCAGTGATATTAGTGAAATACAAGTTTACAGCTTACTAAAATGTGATAGAAAGTCCAGAAAGAGCCAAATGATCATAATAGACTGATGTTTTACAAAGGAACAAAGTTATGTGTATATAGCTATATGGAAACTGAAGAGACTTAACAAACAGGTAAGACAAACCTGGACATCTATATCCTTCCACTCTTGCCAATGAATCTAGACAGACTTCTTTCCAAAAATGAACTCAAAAGTAGGTCAGAGAGCTACATAAAAAATGTATACCTATTTGATTTTTAGTAAGAAACTTAGGAGACAATAGAGATAACCTTGGGTTTGATGAATATATTTAAGGTACTGCATCAAAACCTGGTACAGGAAAAAGTGGTAATTTGAACTTCATCGAAGTTAATAATAAGTGCTTTGCGAATCTTTAAAACAATAAAAATGCAAAGTAAAGACTAAAGGATACTATTTGAGGAATGTATATGTGATAAATTTCATGTACCCAAAGTATTTGAAGAATTTTAAACCTCGTAAATAAGAAAAATATTCAAATAAAATATGGGTAACTGAATCTAACAGATGCCTCAGAAAATAAGATACATAGGTCTCAAATAATCTTAGAATATATTCTCAACCTTAAGGAATGTGTTCAACCTTATTATACCTTAATAAATGATCATCAAAGAGAAAACAATAATATTAATACCAGTTTCTGTTGAAGTTGTGATAAACAAATGCACTGCAGTTTCTTACAACATATCAGTTCCTTGCCTAAGTATTTATCCAAGTGAGTTGAAAAACGATGTCCAATATAACTCATATAAAATCATTTCACAATCTTTCTTTATAATCACAAAAAAATCAGAAATAAATAGAAAACCCTTAAAAAGTTGAAGCAATAGAAAAACTTTGATGCTTTCTTAAAATAGATTATTGTGTATTAAAAACAATACATCAAACCCCAAGAAGACATGAAGAAAGGTTTAAGACACAATCCTGTGTAAAAGAGGAAAATATGAAGTCACTACACACTATATTATTTGGGGAAAGGGAAAAAAATAAGACAGAAAGAAAAGCTATTGTCAAGTCTTCATAAAGATGGATAGGAGAGAATTAGCTATGCCTAGCAGATTTGGTAGCAGAAAAACTATTTCACATAATACTTTAAGAAAAATACACTGCTGTATACATGTATAAAAATCAATAGAACCATATAATATAGAGAACCTTAAAATAGTGTTTATTGTCAAAAATATTGAATTAAAAGAAGCTTAGAGGGGGCTGGGGAGATGGCTCAGTAGAATAAGCACTTCCCTGGCAAGCTCAAGGGTCTGAGTTCAATCCCCAGTTCCTCCAAAAAAAATAATAAAATAAAATAATAAAAGAAGTATAGAAAATTTTATTTGAAATATTTTTGTGGGGATAACATGATCATCACTCCTGTGCGTATGAGCACCTATTATATTGTAAAACATTTTTAAGTGGTTCAGTATTTTGCTTTTAATCATTGTCAGTATCCTATGGTAAAAATGATTAGCGCAATACCAGACAGACTAATTGTCGTTTTATTAGACAGAATAATTGTGTCATTAAAATTTTCCCACTGAGATTTTGACTAGAATAATTTATATTACTATAACATTCACCAGTTAGTAATAGATTTATAACCGGGTTCAATAATTACTTCTACTGTGATTCCTCAATAGTTTATTTACTCTATTTTTTCCACTGCAAATAGGTCACTTTTTCTACATCCATTAATGTAATTCCCCATCATCATATTAAATATGTCCCAGAATTAGTCTGATTTAAGTATCTCCTTAGATTTGTTAAGATGAAATGCTAACTAGGTTGTATGATCAGTCATAAATAACCTTTTTAATTACAGATATTTTCCCCAAGAATTTGTCTAGCTATATCAAGAATTGTCATCTTTGTATTTATGACAGACTATTTAAGCTCAGTTAAGTATACTTGTAGGAAGTAGTTGATAGTATGTTTAGCAAATTTCTTTAAAATAAACAAATGTTTCATTGCATACACTTTAATCATAAAGATGAAGATAAATTTGAATGATTATTACAATAAGGTACTGAAATAAAAGTCAAAGACCTAAAGTCTCTGCAATAAATAATACAAATTGCATCAACTCATCTTGCTGCTAAGGAGAAAACTGAACAAATGTATATGGACAGATGAAGGATGATATTATTCTTTGGAGTCATACCCAGTAGAATCAAAAGGAAATATAATCAAAGACTAAGAAAGATGAGGTTTGGATATGAACAAAGGATGTATAAAAAGCTAAAATGTAAATTTAATAAAATTTGTGAATATTATCATAAAATAAGAATAATCAAAGGAATGACATAGACCTACCTGCTTTTTCTTTTCAGTATAAAACATATGAAGTCAATAGCAATAATAAAAACTAAAAGTAACTAGTGAAACAGAAAAATGGTAGAAATAATAGTTATTTGTCTTTTAGTCTACAGAATCAATTCATAGTCATGTAATTGCTAATTAAATTCATTATCAGTGGAAAATTGTGAGACACTGAACTCTAAATGTTATACATTTCAAAAGGTAACTTGGGTTTTGAAAACTGAAAGTAAGCAAACTCGAAAGGAGATCTACATTAAAGACCTCCCCAAGAGAACTGGGAATTAGAAATATCAGTTTGCATGATGATTTGGCATAATAAATTCTCATAGGATTATTCATATAAATATTAATGTAAAAATGTCAATATGCCTTACCTTTTAAGGCCTCCAGGACAGAAATTCTAATAGCCACCAAGGAAAAATAATGAAAGAATAATTAAAAGAAAGTAGTACCTCACACACGACATCCAAAGAATAATCTCAGATCAAGAGATTTTACATGTAAAGTGGGGAAAAAATAAGAAGTATAAACAATGCATGATGGATAAGATGCAAGAAAAGCACAGATTTCTGTTGTAATTCTTTCTGCCTGACCTTTTACTGCTGGAGAGAGACAGAGACAGAGACAGAGACAGAGACAGAGACAGAGACAGAGACAGAGACAGAGACGGGGGTAGAGAAATGGAGAGAAGAGAGAATAAATATATGAAACAATGAATGAATGCATGAGTGTGAGAGACTGAATGCACAGATGAATGAGAAAAAGAATGAATGGATATATGAATGAGAGTGAGTAAATGTTGGAATGATTGAGAGACCAAAGAGGAGAGAAGGAAAAGAGAAGAAAGAGACCCAGAAGCGTAAGTCTGATTATAAGGCAAACAAATATTTACCAAGGCTTCATGTCTCTACCTACCTGTTTTACAACAAATTAAACATATTTACTAAGTTATGACACCTTTCAAATGTAAGAGTTATTTAGTGGGTAGCGTTTTTTGTCTCAGTGATAACATTCTGTATTTCAGAGCAGTCATTAGGCATTCGCTTCATCAATTTATTTACAAACATATCTAGTATTCCATGTACATTGGTTTGATCAGTTTCCAAAGAGATCAAGCCTCTTGAGAATGTCTCATCTGTGAAGGGGATGAACTGAAATACCCTGATTTCTTAAGTAATTGATGTCTCTCCATAAAGAAAGGTACTGCAAAGCCAGCATCAAGGGAAAGGTCATCCTAGCCAGTAGCCGCCGCTTGTTTTCCACAGAAAATGGCAAATCTTCTTATGATCTTCCTCCTGTGGCTGGGATACGCCTCTTAGGTTGTGGACTCTGGATTCTCTGTGCCAGGGGAGGGTGCTGCTGGAAGCTGCACAGAAGAAAGTGGGGAGCTGCGGGAAGCTCTGTGGAAGGTGCAGAGGCAGGAGGTGAAGAAGTGGCTACAAAACTCGAAGCCCTCCCTTCCTCACAACCTTGTCCATGGGAGGCATCTATATGGTCAGGTTTTTGCAAGACAGTGTTTCCTATGTCCCTCATGTATTTTTTTTTGTTTTATATTAAATTTTTCTGACGATGAAATTTTGCCTACTTGATGCAGATAGTTTGTGTTGCTATTTCATCACAAATAATGAATGTTTTCTTTTTTTATTTTTATTTATTTGAGAGAGAGAGAGAGAGAGAGAGAGAGAGAGAGTGGTGTGTGTGTGTGTGGCCAGCTCAGCCCACCAGGGGGCGGGGCTGGCTGGCATGTGGTGCTGGGGGATTGAACTGTGGTCCCTGATGCTTTGCCAAGCTTGTTCTAAGTAGGTGCCTTAGACCACTGAGCCATCTCTCCAGCCCCTGAATGTTTTCTTTTGAAACAAGAGCAAATATTTTATCAAAGTTAAGACACTGGAACCAATATTAGATATTGGGAGATTTTTCATAGTTAAAACTTCTTTTATCTTTCCAAATGAAATAAATAAATTATTAAAAATTGCTCTTGAATATTGTTTTAATTATCTACAGTTATTTTCTGCACACTTTAAGTATCTCTTATAATGTTGATTTAATATTCAATATGTATTTCCAGAATACAGACTATTTTACAGTCATGAATTATGTACATGCAAAGCAGATTTTGGAATGGTAATGGGATATTTTGTTGGAGAAATCATGCTGTAATGCCATAGTCTTCATTATGAAAAGTCTTGACGCTCCTGGGAGATCCACCCCTGAAAATAAAATTATCCTATAAACATATTTTGTTTATTTTATAAATATTTTCACACTGTGAAACACAATAAAAATGGCATTAGAGATTCAAAGAAAAATCTTGAACAGAAGTGAGAGTGTCTTAGCTACTCTTCTCTCGTTGCTGGGACAAATATCTGGCACTCAAAAGGAAGGAAGGAAAAGTTTATTTAGCTCACAGTTACTGGAGGGTTCAGTCCGTATTCTGCTGGCAAATGACAGCAGTTCTTGCAGCAGAAAACAATGAAGAGCAGAGGAGGGGCTGCAGCTGGGGTGTCCATCAAGCCTCTCTCTTCCTTCTACGCTGACTGCGAAGAGCGGAGATTGTAGTTCCTCTAAAGTGGCTGCAGCTGCGAAGATCAAGCTCCTCCGAAGACAGGACTTCTCCCCCAAGCAGGGCTGCGGGAAGCCTTTCCCAATTCCCGGGCTCTGCCCACCTGCAGGGCGAGGCCGCCACGTTGAGAACTGCCGGAGCTGATTCAGCCAAGTTGACACTATGTATCGACTAACACAGAGGTTTTTTTTTTTTTTAATTTTTTACTTTTATTTTTGTTTTGATAGGACTATTTATTAAGAACCCATAGAATTCCTTCAGAAGATTTTGTATTCGTTTAGAATATTTTCCTTGGACAATACAGATTTGATTTCTGAAAATAGCTCAAATATTAGGTATAGAATGGCAATAAATGAACAATTACACTTAAAGCTTATCAGAAAACTGTCAAAATGCAATGCTGAAATGCAAGTATTTTCTGAGACAGTAAGGTTTTATTTTAGTTCTGTGTAGCTAAAAATGTGCCAATTCTAAAACTGCATTTACAGGCTAGTATAGACTATCAAAAATCATGCAGTGGGCACGACTTCACTTTCTATTACTTATTCATAAAAATAAGTTGTAATGGACAAATAGATCTTGTTTCAAAAAAATTGCCAGAATATACATTAGAGCAAAATAATTTCTCTTTTTAAACATTATTACTTATATCTGCCTTAGACTTGATGAGTTCATATTAAAAAGCAATTTTATAACATGAAAGTATATGCCAATTTTAATATATTTATAGATATATTAATTCATACTTATAATTTCCATATTTCACACTCATTTGATTTCTTAAGAAGTAAACATTATTATACATGGAAACTATAAAGCGCAAACATCATCTTTGACTTTCCACTAATAATCATCACTAAATGACTTCTCTTGAGTTTCAGTAAGAACTGTGATTTCCATAAGAAGAATAAGATTTGGAAATTTTACAAAATTAAGACAATTAAACATTTCTTTAAAAATACTTCATTTGAATGCATATCAAGACTGAAGATAATTGTAGTAATTATTTCCTTATGAAAAATACCCCAGATTTCAGCTTATAATTAATCACCTTGCCAGTCACTGAAGTGTACCATGTATTATTTTTATTACTGTGAGGCTTTTTTTAGTAATCATAAAAATGCATGAGTAAGAGTAGATCTCTAGAAGTAAATGAATGTGCAGCCCATGGAGATCAACTTTCTGGGATCCTCAGTTTTATAGGCTACTTTCAGGACACTGAGGCAAACTCTCATGACACGCTCATGTAATACAATATTTTTAACAAGTTTGCAAAAATCAATGAATTGAGTTGCAACCAAATAAAACTACCATTATTATAAAAGATTAGATGTTGCTGAAGTGGTTATACTTTTAGGACCCAGGTAAGAGAAATATGAAATTGTGTCATTTTTACTTATGATGTAGAAGGGTGACTTTCTGTGAAATTCAGTGACTTTTGTGAGTAGTTTGGCACCCATCTGGGAGAGATGACGTCCACCTTGTCAACCCACTTAGTTTTAAGTAGAAGTGCAGGGGAACAGAGCTCTCCATGATGGGATATGGCATGCACCAAGTTTGAAATGCATAGAGGGAAAAATTGTCATGAAAATTCTTTCAGTTATTTTGTGCACAAAATTAAAAGTGAGGAATTTAATTTTCATGAATATGCAGCCAAATTTGCCTGTTAGAAATGTACTTAATAATTTAACATGTATAAGTATGCATGCCTGACACTTATTTGGGTTTTCAGATGTGACTCATGCAAAAGGTAAATTATCCAAATTTTCAGTTCGTACATCCAACACTTACAGTGATTTTAGAGATTGTGAACACATCCGTGCGTGCTGTCAGACCCCAGGAAGAAAAAATACACTTTAACCAACCACAAGAAAAAAAAATACTACAAGCCATTCAAATAAATCTTCTGAAATTATATTACAAAATTACCCACAGATTTCTAGTTTCTAGTTCCAAGCATGAAAATTTCAGAAATCTTTACTTTGAATTACAAGCACAAAGTAGAATGCAGTTAAAAGGAATAAATCTCTTTTATTCGTAAGAGAAGAAAAGACACAGGGCCAGTTGCTGTCCCAAGTTTTGAAAAACAAAGAGGTAGATGCAGAAAGTTACACGTTGTAGCTGCAAAGACTCATGAACAGAAAGTACCATGGGGAGCAGCCGCTGGGTAGGCAAACCTCGTCCTAGCTGATGAGTGGCTGCAGGCTTAATGAAGACAATTAGTTGTGAATTTTATCTCTATAGTCCCAAGAAGTGCCCACTGTAAATATCCGAGATTATTCCCTAGTACTTTAAGCAGGAGGGGGTGAGAAGTAGCGATTTTGATACACAGTATTATGTTTTCCTTAACAGTGGTTTGTTATAGGGAAAACTAGATAACCTGGGTATTAAAACTATCTAATATCTAAGTTGTGGTACGTAAGTGTGGTCTAAAAAGGTAGAGGAAGAATGTCCAACTCCAGCCTATGCTAGCCTTTTTTTTTTTTTTTTTTTTTTTTTTTTT
>NW_004524846.1:923147-932879 GCF_000260255.1 Octodon degus | reverse complement strand
ACACCCAGTCTCAATTGCTATCTTAGCATGCCCCAGGGGCAGGGCTGGCATGGCAGGCCCAGGGATTGAACCCCTCGCCCCTGTGCCTGCTTGCAGGTGCTTTCATCTGCTGAGCTATTTGGCCAGCCCTAGTGCTAGCCATTCTTGTTGATGTAATGAGGTAGAAAAATTTACTGAGAAAAGCTTGTGTAGTTCATAGTACAGGGATATAAATTCATGAAAACTGAACCATAATCACAGGACAGTGGAACCCTCCTTCTTAACCTACCTCTATTTCTTAATAAAGGCAACATATAACAGTTCACTGTAACTGATACCAAAGGCAAAAATGTAATTTGAAGAGTCATAGTAAGTATCAGGACCACATATGGCAGAGATGTTGCAATTACCACACTGGGAATTTAGGGAAAACCATTAAGACACTAAAGTGTCTAATGGATAAAATAGATAGCATACAAGAACAGATGTGCAATAAAAACAAGAAGAAAAGCCTGAAAAAGAACCAAAGATAAATACCACAGGCTAAAGACACTTGAATAGAAATGAGAACTATGTTTATTAGGTGAAGGATATGGTTTTGGGAAGAATATTTGGGCCTCAGTATATCTTAATAAAAATTTCAAACACTTGAATGACAGAGAACAAAAGCAAAAAGAAAGAAGAAAATCAGAAAAGTACATCAGAGGACAACTGTAAAATATGCAAAATTAGAAACATAGGAGGAGAAGAAAGATGTAGTTAAATAGATACATGAAGTGGTTGATAACTGAGATTTTCCCTCAAAATAATGTCAGACAAGTCAGAGATACAGGAAATTCAGAGAACACCAAAGTGGAAAAATGCTAGAAACAAAAATAAATTCCTCAAATTATACTGCAGCATACTATTTCTGACTATATACAATAAAAGTAAAGAAAAATACTGTAGATGTCAAAAGATAAGATATTTACCTCTAGAGGAAGAATTCTATGCAACTTCCCAGAGAACATGCAAGAAAGGTAGCCACTCTTTAGCTAGACTAACCAATGTCAAGTGACAACAATCAGTGAGCAGATATCAGGACCAAAGTTTTCCAAAAAGAGAAAAGCCAAGGGACAGAGGCTTCACTGCTCAGTTTTGCCAAACTTTCAATTAGGAAAGAATAGAAATGAAAGGCATGCAAATAGGTATGGAGGAAGGAAAATGGTTCTTGTCTCCAGATATAATTCTATAAGCTGACAAAGATGAATACTGTATCACAAGACTACAGAACTGAAAAAAACTCAGTGAAGTAGCAGGATACAGAGCAAACATACAAAAATCAATACTTCATACAACAAATTTGCTAAGAACAATGATGTGCAACTAATCCCATTCATAATAGACACCAAATAAAGATCCTAGAAATAATCATAACTGAAGATATGAATGACCTCTTTTCAATGAAGAAAGCTCAATGAAAGATCTTACTGTAGCAATGAGAACTATAAAACACAGATTGAAAGAAACTGAAGATGATACAGAAAAGCACAGTGATCTCTCATATTCATAAACTATAAGAACCATTATTGTCAACATGTACGTACTAACAAAAGTGATTTATAGACTCAATGCTGTACCCTTCAAAATAACAATGACAAGCTTCTCACAGAACTGAAAGTACAATCCTGAAATTCATATGGAAGTATATAAAGTCTGAAGTCTTCCGTGCAATTCTGAGTACAAGTTACTAAGCTAGTGACCACATAATATCTGATTTCAAAACATACTACAGAATTACAGTAATCAAAACAGCATGACACTTGAATAAAAATATCCACTCATGAATAGTAGAGAATGGAGATCTGATACATAAACCTACCCACCTATAGACAACCAATTCTTAACAAAAGTTCCAAAGGTATATGTTTGAGAAAGAATAGTTACTCAACAAATGATGATGGTAAAACTTGATATCTACATGTAGAATATTCAAATGTGATGCTGGCTCTCATCCTGTCCAAAAATCAAGTCAAGTCAAATATCTAAATATAAGACCTAAAGCTACTACAAAGTATGGTGCAAGACTTCAAGACAAAATGTGTTAGAAATCTAAAAGAGGAAAACTACATAATTCTATTGACACAGTACAAAGAAATAAATGAATGGAGAATTATTTGTTGCTTTGGGATAGAAAAACTCAGTAGTATCACATGTGAATTATTTTTAACTTGTTAGGTTCAATAGAATTCTGATCAAAATTTGAATAAGTTATTTTGTAATATTAATAAACTGATTCTGAAGTTTGTACAGATTGCCAGTAAACCAGAACAGCCAACAGAGTGTTGAGAACTGAGAAAAAGTTAGAGAAGAACTTTGAATGCTTAACTTTAAGATTTAGTGCACAGCTACAGGAAGTAAAAGATTGCTATCTTGGTGAAGAATAGCAATAGATCAATTGAACAGAATACAAGGACCAGAGATTGAACCACATAAATCTAGTCAAAGGCATTACTGAAACAAAGTTAATCATTTTAACAAGTGGTACTAAAACAACTATATATCCACTGATTTAAAAAAAACAGAATCTAAAAGCCAGTGCATAAAAATTAACACAAGATAAATTTTAGAGTGAAAGGCAAAATTTAAAACTATAAAACTCCTAGAAAACATGATACGAAAAAGGTTAGATGACTTTAGGTATGATAATGATATTTAGCACACAATAAAAAGGTACAGGACACACAAGAACTAATTTTTTAGCTATATTTCATTAAAATTAAAAACTTGTGCTCTGTAAATGATAATGTCAAGAGATTAAAATGATAATACCCGACCTTTGGAAATGTTTGTCAAAGAGACAGCTGGTAAAGGACTGTTATCCAAAATACATTTGAAAAAAAAGAGAGACAAAGGGAATCCACCTAAATCTTTACCATCAATTGAGACAAGTAAATTAAAAATACTTCAAAGACATTACCAGACACTCAGAGAAGAACACAGAGTGAAGGTGAATAAGAAAAGATGCCCTGAATCATAAGGCATCAGAGAAATGAAAAGTAGCACAGCAAATGCTGTTGAAGATTTGGAAAAACAACATTCATTCCCAGCTGGTGGAAATATAAATAGCTACAGCAACTTTGGTACAGTATTGTGGTTTCTTACAAACTTATAAGTAGTTTTATCATACAATCCACTGGGCTTTTTTGTATTTATCCAAAGAATTTTGTTTTATTTTAAAGAGTAAAATCAAGCAACAGAAACAACGACAAAAACAGAGTAAGTGGCAGTACATAATACAATTTCTAAACAAGCATAAAAATTTAACAATGGTTGTTATATTAACATTTTCATCATAAAATTTATTGTCAGATTAACAGATATAGACATGAAAAATTAGTCAAGTAATTAAATATTAATGCTTACTTTCAATAAACTATTTTTTCTTGTCCTTTTTTACTTTATATTTTTAAAAATTTATTTTAAGGAGAGAATCTTAATTGATAAGACATTGGAATTGGTACACATTTAGTAGAATAATCTTAGAGGCATTCAACTGGGATTTTGTGTTGCTCTTTACTATCTTCAATGTAGTTGTTCAGATTACGGAAAATATGTTCATACTAAAATCTGTACCCAGTACAGTGGTTTTGTTCATGTTTTAAAAACTTGAAAGCAACCAATGTCCATTTTTTAGCAGCTAAATTAATACGTAAACTGTTATTCCCAGATACTAGAATAATATTCAGTGCTAAGATAAAATTGAAGCATAAATCTTTTAAAAAATATTGAGGAACTTTCAATGCTTTTGACTCTATAATGTTCCAGAACAGGCTCGATTTTAGAGATAAGAAAATAATTAATGCCTCCTATGGTCCAGAGGTGAGACAGAGAGGTTGAAGAACAATGTTATTTAAAGTAGTGAAGAATACTCTGCCTAGTGATATCATGATGGCATATTATACATATTTACCTAAACACCTATGGGTGACTCAATGTAAAATATAGACTTTGAGTGATTATGGAGCCAACTGGCTCATCAATTAGAATAAACCTACCACACTGATGCAAGACCTTCTCAGTGAGAGAGACCATATATGTGACAGGTAGAGGGGTCCTGTGGTCTGGTTAAGTTTGTTCCCCAAAGTTTACATGTTGAAAGTTTGGTCCTTGGTGTGGCAATCTTCGGAGGTAATGGGGAACTTTAGGAGGTAGGGCCTCATGAGAAGTAATTGGGTGATTAGAGGTGCTGCCCTGGGAGGGAATTAAACAAGGTCTTTTGAGAATCCAGTGAGCTCCTATGAATGACTTCTTATAAAATAGCTTGGGAGATTGGTCCACCTTTCTGTCTGCCTCCCTCTATTGCCACATAATTTCATTGTTGCGCACACCCTTGCCACAAGACCACTTACCATAATGTGAACGGATGCTTATAACCAGAAGAGCCTTCCTATAGCTAGTACTAGGCTGTTTGGCCCTTCAGTACCCAAACATGTGAGCTAAATAAACCTTTTGTATTTATTAGGAATCTAGCCCAGGTAATATAGAAATAGAAAATAGATTAATAGAAGAGTTTTATACGAATCTCTGTATCTCCTGTGTAACTTTTCTGTTACTATGTAACTTTTCTAAAAATATTTTCTGAAAAAATCATTGTCATATGGATGGGAAATTGATAATTAAAATAAACAAAACAAATAATAAAACAAACAAAAATTGGAACAAGAAATATGTACTTACTTCAAAAAAATCCCCAAAATGGGTGAATCCAGTAAACACTATAGTGCTTATTTATCTAAAGTTCTTTTATCTCACTTCCTTACTCAACCTTCTCTCTTATATGGAATCTCATTTTTTTTTATTTTTCTTGCTTGGTCTTGTTCTTTAGGGGGCTGGTTCCAGAAAGCAAACTCAGGACGTTGTGCTTGCCAGCCAGGTACTGCACATTGAACTGTATCTCCAGCCCCAGCCAAACTCATTTTCTTTTGTTAACTCGCAGTTCATATGGAGGAACGTCATCCATTGCCTATAATACATTCATCTTTTGATTACATTTTCCCCCGAAAGATGACAACAGGAAGCTGAATGTGTGGAAAATAAACTTTATGTATATTTTTCAATCATCATTTCAGTACTGGACTTCAATGAATTAAACAACACAACTTTTTAAATTAGAGAGAAGATATGAATCATATAAATACAAAATAAAAATCAAATATAATAATTCTAATTTTAAAACCAATACTCAAATCACCATTCTTTTATTGTACAGCCAATCATCCTGGTGTCATAACTAGTTTTACCATGTAGTCACTTTGCCAAGGTACATGTTCTTTCCCATCCCAGTATAACTTCTTCCAAAAGATCTATCTATTATATATTTATATTTTTGAAATAAGGAAAAATTTGATTGTCAAATACTTGACATGGCTTTATATAAGACACATGAGATATTCTTTCTAAATGAGTAGCATTTGCCCCTGTACATGGCCCTAAAACCAGGCTAGCAAGAGAATAAGTGCTTTCAATCAGCTAAACAAATTGTCACTCCAACTTGGATGATACCTACACATGGGAAGCTAGGGAAGCAGGTCAACAGTAGCTTTATTTTTTTTTGTCCTGGAAATCAAATTTTAATTAAGTTGAATAATTATTTGAAGATGACACACAGACAGTGAGCTTCTTAGTGCTCAATGGTAACAGGTAGCTGCCTGTGGTACACATGCCATAGGTTCCCCACCACTGGATTTTGTCACAGGTTCAAAAATAGGAAAATTATTTATTTTTCCCAGAAATATGCTATGCCTTACATGGAAATTTTTGCTATATTAATTTTTTTGAAAATTGCCTTGCACTAATTCTTCCTCAAAAGTATTCAAGTCTTATTTTTCTCTTTCATGATTGCATGTTTTGTTCCAAGCTCTCTTTCTTCTTGTAACTTTTAAGTTATCTTTCATTAAGGGTTTTTTCTAGGCCATTTTTCATATTCTTCTTAAAATATCACACACTGAAGTGACAGAAATTCCAATGAAGAGCAATGCTGTTTTCTACCACCTTTTCATGTGATGTACCCAACTGCCCTTTGAATACCTTCACTCAAACATATCACAAAAATATCAAAATAAGGGCCAGTGAGATAGCTCTGTGGACAAAGCACCTGCCTAGGCAAGCTCAGGGACCAGGGTTCGATCCCTGGCACCACATGCCATGCCAGCCCCCAATTAGGTAAAAACTTCTGCCAATCTACCTGATTAGATACACCTAAACTTTTCTTTTTTGTTAGTATTATCATTTTATTATTTTATTTTTATATTTTAGGACAGGGTGTAGAGGGTGTACAGGGTCTCACTGCAAAGATCGGACTCAAAGTTATCCTCTTGTTTACAGCGTCGCAAGTGCTGGGATTACAGGCCTGTGCTACCACACCCAGTCTCAGTTGACATCTCAGTGTGCCCTGTGGGCGGGGTCAGCACTTAGGCCCTGGGCTTGAACTCCTGGCCCCTGTGTCTGCCTATAGTCGGCTAAGCTATTTGGCTGGCCTTCATCTAAACTGTTCTACTACCACTTCACAACAGCCTTCAACCTTCTTCCATAAGGTAGCCAGAGTGGTTTTTCCACTACTTCTTTGCTTAACAATGTCAAATAAAATATAAAGTATTTTAAAATAAAATATATACTAAATTATAATGCTTGGTAACTGAAGACTTCTTCAGTTGTATAACAAAATGCAATAGACTGGGTGGCTGAAGCCAGAGAAATTTGTCTCATAATTCTGCAGGCTAGAAGTCCATGGTCAAAATGTTAGCAAGCGTGGTGTCTGTACTAGCTACTTTCTAATTGCTTAAATACAATACCCAATGACTGAAAATTAAAGGAAAGAAGGCTTATTTAGGTTCACTATGAGGTTTCAGCCCCTGATTGACATGGCAGAGGGGCCTGACAAAGAAGTAGCTTGTAGCATGGTGATGGGAATCAGAGAGAGGGATCAAAGGAGCAGGCAAGGCCTAACAGCCTCATGCCCAGTGAGCCATCTCCTCCACCTAGCTTCACCTCCCAGCATCACATTTAGCTATAAATTTATCAGTGGAATCATCTACTGCTCAGTACCACATCGCTCTGATCCAGCCATCCCCCAAAATCTCATGAGTGCATGAGGCTGTGGGCATCCACCTAAATATAACCTGTAACAGCTTTTAATGAGTGTTCTCAGCTAGTCAATAACCACTTTCACGTTGAACACTCATAGACAAAACCCGAGAGGTGGCTGGTATCTACTTGTATAAAGATGATAATTTTACTAGATCCATGACTCATGTTTACTATCCTTGTATTTTTGAGTGGAACTGGAGCGTCACCCAGGACACATCCCTTGGCCTTTACTTGTGTGTTTTTTAAAATTTATTAACACTGACACAAGTTTCACTAAATAGCTAAGGTGCCCACAGCCTCCACAGTAATGTGTTTAGAGGCATGGATCTAATGACAACACTTAACCTTAATTAGTTACTCAGAGGCCTTATCTCAGACACAGCCAAAGTGGGAATTAGAACTTCAAAATAAAAATCTGAGGAATACACCAATATTCAGTCTATAAAAGTTGATGATGAATTAAGGCCTAGATTGTCTGTCCCTCCAACTTTTTTTTTTTTCATTACTCAATCTTTAATTTATGCTCAACCTGGCTCAATATTCTGTTTCCTCTATTCAAAAGTATTTTCAAGCACCTGCAGTCTTCCAGGGCTCTTACCTGGAATATAAGAAAGAACCAAAGCATTTTTTTTTCTGTGCTCATGAAACTTGCATTTGAAGAAAGAAAGACAGGAAAAAAATTTACTGCAATGTCCCTGAAGATAGTTCCAAAGCTGTATATCTTTCTACCTTCTACCTTCATTTCATATACCATTTTCCTGCCTGTTCAGTTCTCCAGGCCACTACTCCCTGCAGTCAAATCAATTTAATTCATTCATTCTCCTTTCTTCCCTTCCTCCTTTAGCTCCTCTCTCTCTCTGTCTCTGTCTCTCTGTCTCTCTCTCTCTTTCTCTCTTTCTCTTTCTTTCTGTCTCTCTCTGTTTCCTTCCCTCTCTCCCTCATTCTCTCTCTCTCTCTCTCTCTCTCTCTCTCTCTCTCTCTCTCTCTCTGTCTGTCTCTCTCTCTCTCTCCCCTGCCTTCTCTTCCTCTCTTCTTCCGTCTTCCATTCCTCTTTTTCTTTCTTTTTTTCCACATGAATATTCCTGGTCACTATGAGGTAAATTGTACAGTAACAGACCCATGATATTAAAATAAAATGTTATAGTAAAATATTCTCAATTTATGAAGCTGAATGTCTCTCATAAGGAAAGAAAGATCATATCTTCCTTTGTCCATCACTGGTCAGCTCCTAGTAGAAATTGATAAACATAATAGACACTTACTAAAAATGTGCTGCGTATTGCTGAATGTTACACTACATTTCTTATGCGGCATATATGAAACTCTTGCTAAGAATGCTATTATGAGAGGAGGGATAATATATTTATCTTGCAAAACAAAATAAATTTCTAGTAGTACCTCATCAAACTTAAAAAATATTCAACTCACTTATATACTGCAGAAATATTCCCAGTACCTAAAAGAAAAATATAAATTATAGTTCATGAAAACACATTGGATAATAAGTTGCCAAAATGGTTTTATTATATTACTTTTTTCTGTCCTATCTTAGAAGGATTAATCTGTATGTATAGTTAATTGTTGGTGAACATTGCTTTCTAATTTTTTCCTTTATATTTATGCTGAAAGTTTCTCTGTAAGAGTTAGTGGCGCCCTTTATTCTCAACATGGGTAAGCTAATGAGTGACAAAATTGCAGTGCTTCCATAGATCAAAGAATCACAGAGACGTTCTTTTCACAGAACTATGTTACATTACCTCATTAATACTCGCCATCAAAGGCAACTGTAGAACAAAAAGGGCTATTGTGAAATGAACTAAATAAATAAACTAATTAAAATTTAACTGAGGGTGAATGAATTAAGGAACAATTAGGGCTTTCATGGTAAACATTTTGAGTACTAATTTGTTCCAGTAGGAGGGAAATCTTAAAGTGACAATTTTGAAATGTGTAGGCTGCTACAAAAAAAACCTCTTCATATGTAAAATAAATTATAATAAAAACTAAATATCAACATAAATATGGCATCAGTTGAATAAAAACAGTAGTAAGAAGCTGAATTTCATGAGACTGAACAAAATTCAAAGACACAAAGAATATTCTAAGAATATAAATCAAACACAAAAAATGAAACTCATCAGAGTTAGTTTGGTATGTGTTAAATTTCTGATTGGTCTCCATGCAACACAGATTTTGTCTGACATATCTGATGTAAGAGAATTCTATGCTGTTAAAGTGCGTAGGGAAGATATTCCCCATCTTTTTGCTTTCTCAGAAACTTTAGTTGTTTTCTGTTGCTCTTATGCCATAGCTCTGCAAGTCTAATAAATAATTACTAGGTTACTTATTACATGGAAAGTCTAAAGGCCCAAAGTACTTACATCTTAAACTTTAATAAACATTTGAAAAGTAATGAATAGACATTAACAATGACTCTTTTATTTCAGTGTCAACATCTAATTTTCTGGATTGTATGGAAGCAATTATTTTCTTAAGATGGGATCTTACTGTCACTGTTGAGTCCATGTAGTCCATGCTGGACTCAAATTCATGGCTGTTGTCCTGCCTCAGCCTCCAGAATGCTTGGATTACAAAATGTACCACAACACCTGCACACGCTACTCT
>NW_004524846.1:921817-922362 GCF_000260255.1 Octodon degus | reverse complement strand
GTAGTATGGATTTCTACTGGTCTAAGGAAAGGAACAGATAATGCTTAATTTGTTTTGTCTCCTTTTTTCAATTGTTTATCCTTCTTCTCTTCTTAATTTCTTAAACATTTCTTTCTTTTTTTTCTTCTTCCACTTTTGCATGCATGTATCTGATAAGATGAACAACTAGCTGGAAGACAACACTATGAATTACAACAAATATTGTGAAATTCATATTACTTTAAGTGAAATTCCATAACACTTGTAATTTTTGTTTTAATACTGTTTTGTACTCTATGAAACAAAATTAAAGAAAAAAAACAAGAACACTAAATCTACTTGAGGAGAAAGTAGGTGGGGATCTCCAAGACATAGGGGTAGGAAGAGAGTTCATGAACGAAAACCAAACTACATGGGAAATACTTCAAAGAATCAACAACTTACTTTGTAGAGAAGTTCTGCACATCAAAAGAAATCACAAACAATCATTTTTAAATATTTATTCTTTTTTTGTAATCCTGTACCATTTGTACTCATGCTTGTTACTGTTTCTGTTTTTCTGTTTT
>NW_004524846.1:919877-921591 GCF_000260255.1 Octodon degus | reverse complement strand
CCAACAGAGTAAGAAGACAACCAACAAAATGGGAAAAAAATCTTAACCAATAATCACTCGAACAAAGGACTTCAATCTAGAATATTCAAAGAACTCAAATTATGGACTTTATTTTTCTTTCTTGTTTTTCAGAATCTACTTTACAGGGCCCTAGAGATTGCTTGGCAATAACAGGAAAGTATTGTATAATAGAGTAAAGGCAGCTCTAGTCTTTGCTTTATATTTCTTTGAATGCAACCATTAATTTGTAGAGCTTCAGAAATATTTGTTACTCTAAAACATACATATGTAGATGGTTAGATAGATAGACAGATGATAGATAGAGCACTGCATATTTTATTATCATAAAAACCACTGATCCTGTACTTCTTCATCTGAGTCATATTCAGTAAGCCCTAGCATCTCCACTAAAAAAAGACAAAGAAGCAAACAAAAATGCCACAAATTAAACTCTTTTAGCTTTTGTAACTATTGTTTTATAGAAAAACCCAAGTCATTTAAATAATGTATTCTTGTAGGTATATTTTGTGATTGGAAGCACCTCTGGTATAAGAACTAGAAATCAAGAAAGCTCTTATACTCAAGTTAGGATTTATGGCAGCAAAGAATCTCATATAAATAGTGAAAGGATGTAAGTTAAAATAGCACTGAGGTTTCATCTCATTCCAGAAATAATGTCTATTGTCAATAATCAGCAAATAATTACAATAATGATGCCTTAAATACCTTAATATTGTAGTATTTGAAAGAGTGATAGAGATAACATTCCATGTTCCTATTCACCCGGAAACATCATTTTCTTGCTTTAGACACTATGAAGATTTGATTAGTTATAATGAGCAAACATTGTTTTCATCATGAAAACAACAATTCTTTTTAACTCTCTTCATAAACAAGCTTCATTATAGGAACAGAACAGGAAAATGCTGACTCTTCAAAGACAACCTCCCAATGTAAATTTTATTTAAGTGTTCAATTATAAATAAAATTTGTCAGGCTTCACATTCTGAAAACTGCAAATGATCCATATGTCCACTTGGATGCTAAATAACATATTTTTAAATGTTTACAAATGATAACAATCAAATAAGACAGGTATTCTCCTTAAAATGTCATTGAGGTTTTAGGGTTTTTTTTTCTATTTAATAATCTAAAATTTCAGACATCATAAGAATTCATGTTTCCATAGACTGAGTTAAATATTTAAAACGTTGATGTCATTCATAGATATTTTGATTATTATTTGCAGAAAAAGCAACTAAAAAGTTGAAGTAACTGGCCTGATAACTCAGGGTTTTTTTTTTTTCCTTTTTATGTATTTCAGGACAGGGTCTACAGGGTCTCACTATATAGATCGGACTCCTACTGGTCCTCCTGTTTTCAACCTCCCAAGTGCTGGGATTACAGACCTGCGCCACCACGCCCAGTCTCAGTCACAGTCTCAGTGTGCCCTGGGGGTGGGACCAGCATGGCACACCTGGGATTGAACCATGTCCACTGAGCTCTGCCTAAGCAGATGCTTTAGTCCACTGAGCTATCTGACCAGCCCATAACTCAGGTTTAAAATGTCTGTCTTCTCAGTAACAAGGAATTCAAATAATTCAGATTTTACATAGTTGCTAGTAATTCAGCTCTCCATTATGCTCTCCAAATTACATCTGTTACTTATTCAGTTTCCCTTAAATTCAGCATTTCAATTTTAATTAAAATGGGC
>NW_004524846.1:917243-918892 GCF_000260255.1 Octodon degus | reverse complement strand
CATTGCTTTATAAAGGACACTTCAGCCTAAACAACACAACATATCACAATTAACATTTCCATTTAGTATTTTTAAGAAATATTAACAGACAGCAGAGAGAGAGAGAGAGAGAGAGAGAGAGAGAGAGAGAGAGAGAGAGCACTCTAGTTTAAAGGATCTCTTTGGAAAATTTGCTTCAGTAAGATAAGTACTAGTCCATTCATCTCTTTATTATATTTATAGAAGGAGGGAGTTTAAATAATCCCATCTCTGTTTGATTGGGAGCTAATGTTCCTTTACCTGGAAAGTTACAAACTAGTAAATGAAGCAATGAGGATACCAATTTCTGTTATTTCCATTCCAACCAAAAAAATTCAGAAACTATCAAGCTGAGCTATACAATGTGTATATTCAAAAATTTCCCATACGCTACCCAAAAAACAGTTAGAAAAGTTCTGAGCACAGGGCATGAGTCTGTGTATAATATCAAATAGGACAGAGTTGTACAAACTTTTAGCTACATTTTAAGTGGTTAATTTTCTAAGAATGTAATTCCAAATAATTAAATTATATTAAGCCAAAACAATGTAAAATTACAATCAACTTTGAAATAAAGGTGATAATCAAAAAATGATAGAAGTTCAAACATCTGTAAATGCAGAATTTCAAACAAGTTTCCTTTAGATTTTCTTTACAGAAGGGTCTACAGGGTGTTCAGGATCTCACTACTAGATCAGACTCATGGTGATCTGCCTGTTTACAGCCTCCCAAAAGCTGGGATTACAGGTGTGTGCCACCATGCCCAGTCTCTATTGGCATCTCAGGGCACCCCGAGGGCGGGGCTGGCACAGCAGGTCTGGGTATCAAAGCCCTGGCCCCTGCTCCTGCTTGTAGGCACTTTAATCCCCTGAGCTATTTGGTCGGCCCTCAAACAAACTTCTTAATATCTTTAAAGCATATAACACAAGCAACAATGCTACAATATATGTCTACCTGGGCTCCAAAATATCTATATATTTTAAGCTTCTCCAAAAATAATTATGAAAAAGCAGATTCATACAGAATCATAATATAGAGAAGTTGGTCACTTATTCTCATCATTTTAAAAATATTTATGTTAAAATGTGACCATGAAGTAAGATACCATCTCTGCTCATATATGGAACATTTTCTATATCTGAATTGAAAACAATAATTATTTAAATGTTAAAAATTAGTAATCTTGTAAGAGTAACACAAAGGCAAATTTGTTTCTCTTAATGTCAAAACTTCCAAAAGATATTTTCTATTTTTTCATAATTTTATTGATAAACAAATAACAATGAGACAGTTTCAAATCAAATCGCTAGGACAATTTCAATAACTAACACATTGCATACATTCCTCCCAGTAATTGCTATGCAAGATGCAGATATGATATCCTATTTGCAAACACTATTAGAACAAATCCATCTATTCATTAAGAGAATATAACTATATCTATCCTAACCACATTGAATACACAGATACAAAATGGACATTCATTTGTATACCCTTTTTTGGTTAAGTTCCGTTACTTGAATATTATAGGTGTATTAACTCAGCAAAATAATCTAAAAGAGTTCAGTGGTCTATAATAGTATTGGGTTTTCCGCTTGACTGGCAATGTCAGAATTTGTTGACTTGAATCC
>NW_004524846.1:908366-910617 GCF_000260255.1 Octodon degus | reverse complement strand
CACACAAACAATAAAACATAAAATTGTAGTGTCTTATCGCATGCTTTACTGGGTGGTGTACACAAAGCATTGGCATCAGAGCCAGAATGGATGTGCCCAGCCCAAGCCCCTTCAGAGACAAAACTTTGGAGTCAGTCACTACTCTTGAAGGAGAAGTGAGGAAGAACAACCTGCGGGGAAAGGAGAGAGGCTGTGCCTAGAAACAGCAATGTGAAGAGTCTTTGGATCGGACAGCTCAGAAGAGCAGCAGGCTTCTGGGGTCTTTTATGGCCATTGATTTTGTTGGGTCTAAACAGCAGATATTGGTGCTGTTTGACAGGGTATACAAGCAAGAAGGCCCTAAAGAAACATAAACATTCCAAGGGTGGCCATGCTTGTATGTAAAGCAATGATATGTATAGGGAGTTGAGTTGGCTTCTAATTGCTTTTGTCTCACTTCTAGCTTACTTCACTGTGAAGAAGTAAGCAATATAGGAACCAATGTGAAATTGGCCATCTTTAAGCCACTTATAAAACAAACTTAGGAAAGTTGTATTTTAAGACTCATCTGATACAAGTCATTTGATGCTACCCAAGAGTGATGAACAAACCCAACGGCCCTGGACACTGCTCGGATCTGAGCAGCGAGCTCTGTGCAGATGTGATAGGAGTCATTTCCGTAGAAAGGCTCTTAGGGGTGTACCTCACACTTCTTGTTCTTCTCCCATGCCATGATCACTGACCTTGTTCATAGCGAGGAGTCAGTCTGCCTGCATGAGTGATTGCAACAGCAAAACAGAAGTCTAACAGTCAAAAAGAATGTACAGTGTGAGCCTTCTTGTTTCAATCTACAAAGATGACAGATTGCTTATTTCTACAGCATGAACTAATCCCAATAATAATAGAATAATGCAAATGGTGTTATAGGCAGCTGAGTTTGAGAGAAATATTACAGGTAGTCAGACTGGCCTAGGTCCTCAGAAGGAGCCTGTATGGAAGACAAAATAATCACAGCTGTGGGAGAGATAGGTACTCCTGCTGTGGGCCAGACCTCGAGACGAAAGACCAAACAAATTGTATACTGCCCTAGAGATAAGCATCTGGAATTTATATTCTCTCTCTCTCTCTCTCTCTCTCTCTCTCTCTCTCTATCTATTTAGTACAGGGTCTACAGGGTTTCACTACAGAGATTGGACTTATAGTGATCCTTCCCGTTTTTCAGCTTTCCAAGCACTGGGATTATAGGCACGGGCCACTATGCTCAGCCTCCATCATTGTCTCAGGGCACCCTGGGGTCAGGGCCAGCCCAGTAGGCCATGGATCAAACCCCTGGGCCCTGAGTCTGCCTAAGCAGGCACTTTAATCTGCTGAGCCGTCTGGCTGGCCCCTGGAATTGATATTCTAAGTAGGTCTCTAACACTTTGAGGAAGCCTGGAAGAGGCACTAACCCAAACCCCCTCCCAGTAAAGCCTCGTTCTATATTCACGCCCACTTTCTAGGAGACTTGTTTCCCCATATAATGCCGGATTTAATCAATTTTGCCTGAACAATTGTGCTTGTCATATTATTGATTGACCATAGTTTTGTTCCTCTTCTTGCCCATCTTGAGAATTTCCGTGTTTCCCTCATTGGACCTGCCTCACCTTATAGTTTTGCTATATCAAAATCCCTAGAAAAGACACATTCCTGGGAATCCACTAGGGTCCCTTTCTGTACCTCTCTCTGACAGAAACTTTCCCCAGAAAAAATATATCCTGCTCTTAACCTCCGTTGTTCCTAAAATTAAGACTTCAGTTTTAGAGAACATGAACTCATCCCAGGTGTCTTCCAGGTTGGGTGCTTCATTTCCCTTGTATCAGTGGAATATGGTTTTAATTCTTATTTGATCATTTGTTAATGAAAATTCAGTTTGTCATCCTACCAAGAACATATTATTTCAAAGTAATTGCCTATAACAGAAAATTTTATGAATCTCCTTGCCAGCAGGAAATTTTTTGAACTGAGAATATTTTATCATACTCACAAGTTTGTTTTTGCTGACTCAGCCTCATCACCATTACTCTTAGCTTAAGGACATTAATGAGGGTTTCAAGTTTGTCTTACATTTTCAACTTAGTGCAACACAAATGTTATTTTTAGCATCCATACAAGACACAGGGTTATCTAATGCCTACTCCAATATATTCTTAGAAAACATAAATTCTAAGTTATAGTTCAATAATTCCTATATCTTCAAAGTTAAGTTATAAACAAAATACAGAGATGTCATATA
>NW_004524846.1:896585-908239 GCF_000260255.1 Octodon degus | reverse complement strand
TATTAAGGAAAACAGTAAAACAAGGTAGATTCTATAAAAATAGTACAGCTACTTTGTCAAATATATTAAAGTATCCTAATACATTTGACCAGTTTTAATATCTTACAATATTCTCAAAGATATCTATTATATGAATCTGTTTCTTTGTTATTCTTTTCAAAAAACTGAAAACCAATAGGAGAATGTAAAACCCGGTTGGCATCACTCTCCTGACTCCATCCACAACTGGAAAATCGTAAACTGTCGCTCTCCAGGATGAATCCTGGCTTCCAGGTTATTCCATTTTACATTTCAACATGGCTTCAAATTCTCCAGTTTCTTACCCTTTTGGGAGCCACTTGATGCTGGGGAGTCTAGCTCTAGCTGTGCCGCGCTTTGTACATCACAGATGCCCATATGCACCTTAGATCTCTTTATTCAGATTTCCTACAGTTGCTATTATTTCTATATCTGATTTTGGAGCATGACTACCCCTCTGAGTAAAACATAGACATGTCATGGTTACAATAATCCCAAATAAATGTTTAAATTACATTTAGATGCTACTGAACCTACAATTAAATACATTTTCTGTATGGTATATTCTGCCCAGTTATGCAAAATTTACATTTTTTGCCTGCAATTGGGTTGTCTTTAGAGCATCATTGAAGTATTTCTAGCACTAATAATATTGAAAAAGAAAAACCTTGGCTATGTCTTGAAGCCAGTAACATTTCATTTTTATGTAATGGGAAACTCACATAAAGATTTTTGCTTTCCTTTTGAATAAAGTTTATCTGACACATGACAACATAGTCATATCTAAAGGATAAGCCTTCATTCCTCACAGAAGTACTTGTTGAGATAAACTGATTGTTATGGTAGAACAGAAGAAAATACATTTTGGTGTTAAGGGAGATAAAGTACATGGCACCAGTCAAAATAAGACAAAATGAAATGAGTGAAGAAATAAATTAAAGGTGAATTAAAATAAAACAGTAAACAAGCATTGAGACTTAGGTATCTTAGCAAAGTAGATAATGGCTACAAATTTGTTCAGATTTTAAGATTTATAATTTTTATTCTAACATCTCTTAATCCAGTCAGTTTCCCATATTCATGATTCATGAGTAATTGATATTTTTTCTTCATTAGCAGTACATGAAAGACTTCCTTGTCTTATAGAGTACAACTTAAATCTAATGAAATACTGCAAATACGTGAAATATTTTAGGATTTTAGTTATAGCCCATTTTAGAACTTATTAAAAATTGTGTATTGGATCTGCTACTATCTAAACATTTAATTTAAAATTGTATAATGAAATAGGGAAATTAATATAATCTCAGGGAATTGTTCATTCATTTAGAACACTTTTTGCACTTTTTGAGTATAAGTATTAAGCATTCTAGGTCCCGTCAGCAGAAGCTTCAGTTTTAAAAAGTATCTTTACACACACACACACATGTAAGTGTGAAATGAAGCAGTTTAAATATTTTACACTTTGGTGTTATTAAATATTTATGCTCAAATTCCTTAAAAAAGAAAGAATAAGATCAGCAAAAACTGTGAAAGACAAAAGTCTCACTTACAAGATGGTCTTTGGAAGTAGAATATGAGATCTTATGCAGAAGAGTTCATAAATTGACTCAGTATTTTATAGTTTTAATATTAAAATTAGCCTGAAAATACTGATAGATTTTTGTTTTCAGTTAGGAAGATTAACTTCAAAAATAGTACATGTAACTGCATAAGTTTTACTGCAGTAGTTCTCATGGTTTTTGTTTTGTTTAGTTTTGTTTTTGTATTTTAGGGAAAGGTCTACAGGGTGTTTGGTGTCCCACTACTAGATTGGACTCATAGTGATCTGCCTGTTTACAGCCTCCCAAAAGCTGGGATTACAAGCGCACACCATCACGCCCAGTCTCAGTTGCTGTATCAGCACACCCTGGGGGCTGGGCCTGAGTGGCAGACGGGGAATTGAACCCCCCACCCAGCCCCTTGCTTGCTTGCAGGCTCTTTAATACACTGAACTATTTACTTGGTCCTTGTATGTATTTTTCCATATCTTTTTTCATTTCATCTGGCTGGTTTTGCTACTAAATACCTGAAACATGTTCTCAGGTTGTTGTGAAATTTTTGATTATCTGATTATAATTGTGATTGACATAAGGAAGATTTATATATCTGAAATATATTACAATAAAGTTAAAATATAAGAGAGTAGCAAAGGTACATGACTATTACATTATTTTTGTTGTTTATTGAAAAGTACAAAGTGTGATCCTACCTAACGTTGCATTCAAATACTTCACATTGTAATTTTCATAGCCATACCCTTGTACATACACAGTTCATAAAAGTATAACAAAACTTTCACATATCCACTCAGCACAGTAAATGAATGATAACATTACCTGCGAATCTCTTGTGTACACTCCAAATGGAGCAGGACAAATAACACCAATTCAAAATTTTGGTTGAAAATTTCCATAATCCCTTGATGGTAAATCATTACATGATTAATATTTTCCTATTTGGACCTTTAACCATACGTAAGCACTCTGTATTTTTTAATCTTTGTTATCCTCAAGAAATTTATCTCCCTTAATGCCTATAGCTATGGTTCATCCTCTCCCCCTGCTCTACATAACCCATCGTGTGACTACTATTGTTGCAGATATTAGTTGTTTTAATTCTTATTCTAAAATGTATTAAGAATATGAGTGTACATTCCTCTTGACATAGGTGAAAGAACTTTGATAGGACATATATGTGAAAAGCGTCATATTTTTTCTTGAACTTTAATAAGTAATAACTTTTTATGAATTTTTACTTAAGATTTCAAATTATTTTACTTGCTCAGCAGTACTTGATATAATTAGACTGTTAAATTCTATTAGTTAAAAGATGGAAGGATGGAAATACACATACATATATACACACATACATACATACACTACAGTGCAATTAAAGTGTTACTAAACAGAGCTGAGTTTGAGTGAATATAATTTAGCACTAACACTGCTACATGTATCATATGAATACCTCATCTGTTTTCTATCTGCTTTGCAAATAATGGTTGACAGTTCTTCTCAAATATTATTTTTCAAAACTTTGGGGCAAGGTGAGGATTGAGCCCAAGAACTTCACAGTGAGCTGCATTCTCGATCCTTTCTTTTTTTTTTGTTTTCATTTTGAGACAGGATCTTGCTAGGTTTCCCAGGTTGGGCACCAACTAGTGATCCTCCTGCATCTGCTTCTCAGAATGCTGGCATGTAGGAATGGACCACAAGGCTGGGCTTCTTGACACATTACTCCTTTTAGCAGAACTCACATTTTGCATGCTTATCTTTACCATATTTGTACCAAATAGTCATCTGTCTTGAGTACCACCTCCACTACATTAAGCACTGATTTTCCATGGGTATGCCAATACTATGGCTGTGCTTGTTTCTACTAATTGATTTATGTGGTTGAGCTAATGTAACATAATGTGGCACTAGTTTACTAATTTTTAAATATGCTCTTTTGTTTCAAAATTTAATTAAGAAAACACTAATGTTTAGAGAATGAAACAAAAATCACCAAGATAACTAAGGTCCCAATACAAAAGTCTAAATATATTTGTCTGATGATAACTAAGACACCAAAAACATGATTCTGTAGAAATCTAGAAAACGTTATTTCATGCTCCCAAAAGGGATGTGACATTCACCTGTATATTTATTACCTTTTGATTTTTTTTGGCTTGTTAGTAATTATATGTAAATCAAAATAATATTTAGAGAAGCAGTTTAGGACATCACTGCGATCATTTATTAATGGATTTATTAAGTAACCAAAATGTTCAGTTTGATTTGTACTGAGAAATCATTTCTTCATGAGTAGAGTTTGACAGGATGTTGAAAACTAAAAAGAAAAAAAATTGCTAGAAGAAATCACCTTAGTGACTATAAACCATCAGCCTTGATGATCAGCATAGTATAGAAGAAATAAAAACTGAATCGGCCATTGAAGGTGAATGTGTAGTTAACATCTCATGAGGCTGTCGGTTAAACATACAACCTTCACATAGACACTTGTCAATTATGAGCATCTCATCTTCCACTGGAGGCTAGCTATGCAAATTTATAATCAAAATAAGAATCACACTGAAGAGATTAATGCCTCAATTTCTAATTACGTATCTGGCTTCACAAAAATGGAATTCAACATAGAGCAGACTTATTTTAAAAGTTTAAGTTCAAATAAAATGTGAATCAATCAACTCATGAGTGCCTGGAAAACTGAAAACAGGAGAATCGCAATGAATCCAATCTACGTAGTGAGACCCTGTACTAAATACATTTTTAAAAAAGTAATTAAAAAATTTCTTTCTTGCTGGAAGGGCTCAGCTGCACTGCCAATTAACTGTAATGCTACAATAATTTTGCCCAACTATGTTTATAGTTTTAGACTGTTTTCTTATGGAACTTTACAGTGTTTCATAAGTTTGAACAATAGTGTTGGATTGAGATGTTTGCATAATTTTCTTTCAAAGGTCATGTTAAATTATATGATTAAATATTAAATTTTCCTTGACAAATACTTTTATATTGCCAGGATAACATTCTTCCTGGAATACCAGTTATTTAAACATATTAACATAGTCTTCATTTGTTTCATAATAAAGTATTTGTTGTGAATTGTGAAGTAATTTTACTTTTTATACAAAATCAGTACTATGGTTTTTGAAAAGTTGTTTAATAAAATCAGCCCAAAATGTTCAATAAAACATTGTTTAAGGGCCAGCCAGATAGCTCAGTGTACTAAAGTGCCTGCTTAGGCAAATGCAGGGGCCAGTGCTTCGATCCCCGGTGTCTTGTGCTGGCCTTGCCTGAGGGGCATGCTGGGCCAGTGATTGAGACATGGTGTGGTGGCACACACCTGTAATCCCAGTGCTTGGGAGGCTGAAGAACAGGAAAGATCGCTACAAGTCCGATCTCTGTAGAGAGATCCTGTACTTCAAAAAAAAAAAAAAAAAAAATAGCTGTAAACTTTTTTTGTTGAACTTATGAATAAAATGAGCCACGGATGAGATTTTTCCATAAATTGTATTTTTGTGGCTAAAATCTACTTGGTCAGATGTTAACAATCAATAAATACATATACAAGTATATACACTCAAATATTCATTGTGTTATTTCTCTCTAATGCCATAAAAAGGGAAACAAAAATTGATACATTATGATATGGGTTATATAAATTATAATAAATTAAATATACATAAGCATAGCTGTACTTTCCAATTTAAAAATATGTTCTTGAATTTACACTTCTATAGGAAGTGTACTGTTTCTTTTTAACATTTCCTGTTTTTCACCACCTTCAAACACATTTCTAATTCCTCTTCTTTATGTATTCGGTTCAGGGTCTCAGTATGAAGCTCAGACTCAGTGATCCTCCTGTTTTCCACTGCCCCAGTACTGGGATTGCAGGTGTATGCCACCATGGCCGGACTGGGTCCTTGGCTCAGCCTGCCCGAGGGCGGGGCGGGCACAGCATGTGATACCAGGTATTGAACCTGGCCCCTAAGCTTACCTAAGCAGGCACTTTGTCCTATGAGCTATCTCCCTGGTCCTTTCAATTCCTCTTTTGATAATAAGGTATGTTAGACTATCATTTCTTCCCATCCTTCACCTCTTGGTATACTGGTGATGTAAGAAAACAGTAATATATTTTTTAAAAAGAAATAAAGGACCTTCTCATACTTGCCATTAAA
Source organism: Octodon degus (assembly GCF_000260255.1). Taxonomy (NCBI): domain Eukaryota; kingdom Metazoa; phylum Chordata; class Mammalia; order Rodentia; family Octodontidae; genus Octodon; species Octodon degus. Next base: position 902,496 of record NW_004524846.1, on the reverse strand, counting down.
GGTCACTTATTAGTTGCTAGGCAACCTTGTGTCATGTGTTACTACCTTTGCAAAAGTATAAATAAAGGATTGTTTTGTTGTGAAAAAAAGAAATACATATCTAGACATAGATACAGATTGTATACACAAGATAGGATAGATATAGAGCTACTTTCTCTTAGTTCATTGAGAAGAAAGGCTTGTACTAATATTGCTTAGACAAGATATCATGTCTGCATCTTGTCCTCTGAATAACTCCTATGAAGACAACAATATGCAATATATTAATTATTGTAACTGTCCTGCTAACCTGTTTTGAAACTGTTTCATTGCTATTTTATCTTTTTTCTCATTAAAATGAATTCTTAAAAAGTGAAAAAAAAGTAAACTTTTCCAATGTAAAAGTAAAAATATACTATCATCCCCCCAAAATAAATAAATAAATAAATAAGAAAACAGTAATATATTTTTAAATGCTTTTTGAAATATAAACAGATATCTTGGATCTTTACAATCACGGGCTAGACAGACTTCTTACTCTCTACTTTCCGTTCAGTTTGGCCTAGGACCTGTGGTCTCTGTCAGGTTGCGGGGAGATATTGTTATAGCTCAAGTGGAGATGAAAGCTTCACAGGCTGATTCATCCACCTCTGTAAGAAAAACCACGAGGTCAAGTACTGCAAACCTACTTCTGTAAGAAAGGACACTGTTTCAACTGGATCTTAGGAGGTTATGACAGAGGCAGAGTCCAGAGCATGCACTTAAGGGGTCTTAGAATCCTGGAGTGGATTATTTTAAGGTGGATTTGTTTTTAGTTTTTGTTGTGTTTGTATTTTAGGGAAGGGTCTACAGAGTATTCAGGATGTCATTACTAGATCGGACTTATAGTGACCTGCCTGTTTACAGCCTCCAGGGAATTGGGATTACAGGCACGAGTCACCACACTCAGTCTCAGTTGCCATCTCAGCGTGCCCGGGGGAGGGGCCTGCAGGGCAAACCCAAGCCCGGGGATTGAACCCTTGTCCCTGTGCCTGCTTCCAGGCACTTTAATCCACTGAGCTATTTGGCCTACCCTAAAGGTGGATTTTGAAAAGCAAAAAATTGTTTGGAATTAAGAAATTTAAAACATAATAGTGGATATTATTTGTTTAAGTGGATAATGGTGAGATACGAATTTTATTTTATGTTTTTGAAACAGATTCTTGCAATGCAATTTAGGCCGGCCTTGAAGTCAACAGATACCCCAGGCTGGTCTGAACCTTACAATGATCCTGTAGACTCAGCCTCACTAGTGCTGGGATTACAGGGGTACACTAACACATCCGGCAGGTGACGTAAGAATCTTGAAGCAGTTTGATGATTGGCACATTATTATTCTTGAAAAAGGGCTATTTTTTGTTTGTTTGTTTGTTTTGGGGCTTTATCTTATTATGTAGTCCCAGCTGGCCTTGAACTCACAGAGACCCTCCTGCCTCAGTGTCCTCAGTGCTGGGATTTCAGATGTGCACCACCATACCACACTGTAAAGCAGGTTACTTCAATTTGTAGATCTTCTTAAAACAAGAAATAATTTTATGGCAATCTGCTGAAGTATTTTTACTTAGTTACACTATATTTATCCCAGGAACAGAAAAATACGTTATCAGTTCCAAAGGAAGAGAGAACAAAGAAAATAGTACTTGGTCTACTTCACGCAGCAGAAGAATCAATGGTAATGCAGTTTTGACTTTGTGCAGCGCCAAAGCATTTGAATTAAGGGACTGGTGGTGGAGTCTATTTTAATTCTTGTTTTCTTTACATAATATTATCAATGATATATCTTAAGAGTTATAACAAGTTTTCCTTCCTTTTGTCTGTCTACACACACACATACACACACACGCACACACACACACACACACACACCTGATAAGAGCTATACCAAGCTCTAGGAGTTCATACATATGAATTATCCCTTGTTCTACAATCAGGTTGCTGGTTACCGCTTTTCAGTAAAGCATAGTTATCTATTTTTGTCTATTCTTGTCTTTTTTTATGAAAATTTAGTAAATCTGCTTAAATGTAGATCTTTTAAAAATTGCTAAGACTAGATATTAGATAAGACAGACAGACAGAATGGAAGATAGACAGACAGACAGACAGACAGACAGACAGACAGACAGACATAAAACAGATGATAAGTGGTCGCAATGATAGGCAGATGCTATGTCACCAGCATAGTAAATGTTTTCTAAGGAATCTTCTACCGTGAATAAGAGACAGAGCCATGACAAGAGCAGAGTTCTCAAACAGTGAAGGAAGATGCAGTTATTCATTCCTGTTAAAAACAGAGAGGCTTCTACCCCACTGATAAAGGTCCAACCCACAGTGCACTAGTAAAAAGAAAACACAGTGGAATGGGTATCCCGATGTCAGTCTCCAATCTTGTTACTATTTCTACTTCCAGTCTTGTTCCAGTAGCTCAAACAAAGCTCAAGTCAGTGTCACTTTACCTGAAGTAGTCTGTCCTTTCTGTACCACAGAAGATACGGAGAAAGCGAGAATCAGAAAAATAGGTGGAAACTATGCAAGACAATTATTCTCTACACAGTTTTATCTGTTTGGTTTTTTTTCATATTTTCTTTGTGCCAGGCAAACAGTAAAGATGTAATCAACTACCTGATAATTCAGAGAACAGGTATCATAACCTTAGGACCGTCGTGACAGTGCTGAGTAGCAGAAGCAAACCCACAACCACCCAGCTTCAAAACATCCCAGTGGAGACTGATCAATGTCTACATTCTATAAGCCATCATTCTGATATTGATAGCTGACCTTCTTAACAAGTCCCTGTCTTGTGAAGTACCTACTGTTTTCGCCCCTATTATCTGGCTAAGAAGGTCAGATCACAAGAATTTTGGTAGCTTTGGTCACAATAATTCTATTACACTAGAATTGTCAGGAACCAGAATGTTTTCTCTTTCTGGTGTGTTAGACATCAATAGCCATTTTCTTTATCTGTAAAACAAAATAGCAGCAGAGAAATCACAACCAGCATTGCTAAGCTACTTAAATTTCATAATATATTAAAACTATTTTGAAGTAATAAATAACTATCCTGTAGCACAAATCAGAACATTTTTATTAATGTATATAGGACAATTTACATCCAGGACATCAATATTTTTTTCTATCAAACAATCATTAGATTTCTTGGATGAAAGTTGTCTCTCCCAGTTGCTACTTTTTATTCGTAGCTTATTCTGGCTTCCTCTCCAGTGGTCCTGGACTCTTTTAATTTAATGTAGGCTCTTCAAGCCGAGGATCAGGATTTCACAGCTTCATATCCCCACAGACCTTTGAATCATAAAGCAATACATATAATAGATGTCCAATATGTTTTGTTGAGTGAACACGACAACATGGCTGTATTTTATTCTTTCACCTCCAGCATAGAAATTTTTATTATATTCAATAAAGTATAAGAAAGTGCCTACGTCTAACATTAACTACAAGTACACTGTCAACAAAAGCAATATGTCACACTCTAGCTTAGGTTAGGAGAAATCCTTTCACTTGTTATTCCTAGTGAATACAGCAAACTCACCAGAAATGTCATCTCTGAACTCACTTCAATTGGCTCAGATTTTTAGAAGAGCTGAAAGTTTGTAATAAAAAGAAACCTACCAGGAATCAATACAGTTTCATTTCCATGGGAAGCTTTTTTCTATTTTTTTTTTTTCTTCCCACATGTCTATACAACCAAGCATAGTCCACAGGGCATAAGCTTTCCTGAAAGAATTCTAAAAAAGCATTGGGAAGCCTGGATTTCTTTCTTGTTCCTTCCATTATCATTGCTTAGATTGTTCTTTTTACTACAGAATTCTTAGGGTAATAATAAATGAAATCCTATTGAATACATCAAATATTTGAACTACACTTACCCTGAAAATTGATAAAACACCAGCTGCTTAATGTGTCTGACCTTTTAAATGTTATCAACTTTTAACAGAAAGAAGAAAATTAAATAAAATAGACAGTTATCTTAAATAGCTTTTAAATTTTGATATAAATTCCTACAAAGGAAGATAGTGACTACCATCTAAAACCAATACATACATAATTCGTTCATCACATTTTTACTCCATATTAGAAAACAAAGAACACACATCAGAATGAATTTACATGTCTATTTATCAGGATTAATTTACATCAATGTTTATTTGCTTTTATGTAACTTACAAACAGTGACTACTTGAACTATGAGAATAATAATTTTAAAATATAAATGCTACAGTGCATTTATTAATGAGTCTATAGGTTAGGATCCTAAATATTATCACTTTATTTATTTTGATAGCAATTCTCTAGTATGGATAAAATACTACCAATTTTATAGAATAGAAAACCAAGATTCTTGAGCAAAATTATGTAATTCTATTTCTGGAGTTTTTGACAAACTTCCCAAAATTCATGGCTGATTTTATGTTCAAATAATAATCAATATCTCTCCTAACAGTGAAACATTGTGTAGTTTAAATTAATCCTTGTTCTATGCTGTTTTCTTTGTTTTAGCAAAAGAAGTTATACTGTCACTTTTTTTTTACTATAATATTCATTCATTCATTCATTCATTCAATATTTACCAAGTACACAATGTGCCCCAGGCTTAAGTTTAGCTCTTAAATTTAGAGGAATAAAGTGTAATCCCTGCCTAAAGAGGATTTGATGAACTAGAAGACACTCAGTTTAAAAGCCTAATTACAATGCAAAACAGTAAGTGCTATGATAGTGGCATGCGCTTCACTTTAATTAGGAGGGTGCATTTAATTCAGGCCCAGTATTTTGTTTAGAAAAGATTCCCAGAGGTAGAAGCTTTTCCACTGGTTACTTGTAGCATATTATCTTCAGGGTAGTATCCAGTCCCTAAAGGAAACTCAGTGCTTGTAGTATTCATTAAAAGTGTTCCTTTATTGTTTTAATTCACTGAGTCAATTAAAATAAGCACTTGGGTTTTTAAAACTGTTGGGAATTGGGTTGGGAATGTAGGTTAGTGATGGAGCACTTATCCAGTATGCACGAAGCTATGGGTTCAATCCCTGGTACCACACAAAGCAGTCTACTATTTGGTGTTGAAACATAGATTCTGCCTTACTCTCTCTTCTTGTGCCTTGAATTTAGAGATGGAAGGCTCAACAAAGAGGACATCAGACATCCATAATTCTAGCAAAGAATAAGTGAATCAAATAAATGAATCACTAATAATAGGCCAGAAAATAAGCTATTAATGAATAAAGACTTCAGACACTTACAATATTTAAATGATAATGAAATGCCCTTCTCTGACAAAACTAAACAAAAAAGGGGGATACAAATGAACAACTATTTTGTATCTGTATATCCAAAATAGTTAGGATAGATATACAACTGCATTCTCTTAATTTAATGAATAGAGAGATTTGTTCCAATAGTGTTTGAGGACAGGATATCATGTCTACTTCTTGTACAATGAATAACCACTAAGACAATAAGGTACAATGTATTCATTATTGAAACTGTTCTAATAATCGCAACAGTTTCACAATGTTTCAGTTTTGAAACTGTCACATTGCTATTTGTTTCTCAATAAAATTATTTTAAAAAGTAAAGCCATATTAATATGTTGAGCTTTAAAAGACTGAAGTCAACAACTTATGATATTGTCAGTTCCACGTATAACCCACTACTATTATGGACTACTGGACTATAATGTATTATTTTGCTGCATTCACACAACTACAACACTTAAATGGCAATAGAACACCCATCTCTGATAAAAGTGAACAAAAAAAGGGGGACATAAATGAAGGTCCATTTTGTAATAAAAAATATATGTATATATATGTATATATGTGTGTATATATACATATATATGTATAAATAAAATAGGATAGATGTAAAGCTACTTTCTCTT
>NW_004524846.1:889597-896035 GCF_000260255.1 Octodon degus | reverse complement strand
CCAAAAAGAAAAACCTTCCTTGCTCAGTCGCTTCCCTCTCAACAGTCTTTTTTGGATTCTGACATAGTTCTTTTCTGCTTCTCTATTACAGGACCACTGCTAGATGCAAGGACTAATAGCAGCTCCTGTTATCTCGCTCACACAGTGTGGATCCAAGAAACTACATGGGTCAGGGAACAACAAGATTTGTTGATGATACACATATGATAACTGGAAGAAGAAGAAGAGAACAAAATGATTCTTTGGCTTTAAAGCCAAAAATCATTTGCTATAGATCACAGCTGAAAAAAGAAACTGAAACTAGCTTTTAGGAGGAGAGAAAATCAAAGAGTTTTTGTCTTAACACTAAGTTTGTGGTTCTTAAAAGATATTTAAAAAGCTATCTGAGAGGCCAGGAATATAGCTCAGTGGTATAGCACCTGCAGCGCAAGTGCAAGGCCCTGAGTTCAATTCCCAGTACCCAAACAGATGCATGCATACATACAGACATACTTACGTACATGCTATTTGAAAATGAAGGAAATTCAGAAAACAGGTTGGGATCACAGTAATGACTTGCGGTTCATTCATCTAATGGTGCGGTGGCACTGAAAACCATGAGTCCTGTGGAGGTCTTCTGAGATGCAATGCTTACCTGAACAATTCCCAGTGGGGTTTCCTAGGTTTCTTTATTTGTGATTCTGTTTTCAAAGATGTTCATATAAGACATCACCTTAGAAAACAGAGATCTTGTGTCCACCCTGAGTAAGTGATAAATTTGCAGATGGATCAATTTAACAAGTAGAGTAACTCCTTTCAGCATGAATATTGAGTAGATTTGTTAGCAGTTCTTCAAAAGATTATTTCAGGAATTTCACAAATACTTAGTTGGTTTGAACCAGAGAGTCCACATGGATGAGCTGTATCACCTCTTTAGTCCTTGGGGTCAAAGAGAAAAACTGAAGCACAAGCTGCCTGTCTTGCCATGAACAATGAAGTCCTTGGTCTCTGACTCAAGAGCCTTGTGTCTTTCAGTGACTTCTGTGGCAGGTTAGCTTGTGAGGTGGCAAATAAGGTAAAATTTTAGAATTTTCACCATTCTTAACAGTGTAGATAAAACAAACAAGGGAAAAACAGTGGACCATGCTGGTCTAGCCAGCCTGCACAAGTAGAGAGACAGAGGACTCAGAGGAAAAGCAAGAGCAACAGTCATTCAGATAGCATGAAAACCAGATGGATTTATTTTACTGTTAGAAAATCTTACATTTAACATACAACTTGGAAGTACAAAATCTTCTTTTTCTTTTGATATCAATTGTTTGGATAGATAATTGGTGATTACTTTTAGCAAGGTATGAAAACTAGCTTAAACATTTAACTATACATTAATCACATACTAAAGGATTTATCCTTAAGAGATTAAAAACCCGTTAGGGCCAGGGAGATAGTTCAGTAGAATAAGCGCTTGCCTGGCAAGCTCAAGGGCCTGAGTTCAATCCCTGGTTTTGCAAAAAACAAACAGACAAAAAAAAGACAGAGAGAGGGAGAGATGTAAAACCCAGACACAACCTATTTATGCATCAGTTAAAAAAAATCTCATTAATAAAAGCATTGATTATATCAAATAATAAAATTATTTGGTGCATATCTAACAAAGTGAATTTTAACTATTTATTTATTTTTTATTAATTTTATTGAGAAAGAAATATCAATGAGATAGTTTCAAAACCAGTTAGTAGGACAGTTTCAATAATTGCTACAATACATATTGTTGTCTTCATAGTGGTTATTCATAGTACAAGATGCAGACATGATATCCTATCCAGCCACTATTAGTACAAACCTTTCTTCTCATTGAATTACAATTGTAACTATTTACAATTTTGTAACTATTATAGATTAAATGGAATTATTAGAGCAAGCCATATATTGTACATTTACATTCTTCTGATGGTAACAGCTAGCATAAATATAGTGCAGTCATAACCAGTAAATTGATACTGATAAAGCCCATTGATCTTATTCAGGTACTAACAGTATCATGCTAACTTATGTGAGTTTTAGTTTTACATGAACAATGGCACTACAAGGATGCTCTATGCCACTGTTGCCACCACAGCCACCTCCCTTCTTTTGCAAATTGGAAATCAGTCAGTTGAGACAGACAGACAGACAGACAGACAGACAGACAGACAGACAGAGACTGACAGAGAAACCAAAAAAATTGAAATTGAAATTGGAAAGAAGTTAATGAAAAAATGTGTCAAACTGAAATAACAATAATTTTACTGTGTCTGTTGCTAGTTTACCGTGTACATATAGTGCCATGTTTTGCTTCACTACATATACACCTACCTGATTGAATTTGAGGGAAAATGCTTTAAATGACAGAAAGATAAAGATGGATAGAGTAATAAATAAAAGTAATAAAACAAGCATTTTCTCACTTTAATTCTTTTTAAATTGCTTAAAGTAAGCCACAGACACTTACTTTTAAAAAGGAATCAATATCTTTACTCTTTCCACAGTTAAATATTAATGAAACATGTGGATGAACAACAAAGATATCATTTTTTGCTCTCCTATCTCCTTAGTTGTGACATCATGACATGTCATGTTCCACCCTGGCTGCCTTGAGAGGCTCCTAAGACATTAGTAATGCATACTTCCTGGTGTGTCTGCATGTCTGTGGGACCTTGACCACTGTGTCTCATCGCTGTGCCCTTCCTTCCTGGCTCTCTGTGTTCTGCTTCCAGGATGCCATAAGCCAGTAGCTCCCCTCACCATGCCCTTTGTCCCAGCATTTCTGCCTTAGAGCCAGTTGACCATGAACCAAACCCTCACTATCTGTAAGCCAAAAGAAACCCTTCCTCCTTAAAGTTGTGTATGTCCAGTATTTTGTCTCACCAACAAACACCTAATACAAAGCCCTTTGTCAATTTGATACTATTCTCTAAATTCACTTATGAAACAAATGAGAAAGTAATGTATTCCATAATTAGGTGTGATAGAAGTTCAAAGGGAGAGAGGGAGAGAGGATATAATTTCCTAGGAGGAGGTAGTGGAAGCGTTATAGTACACAGTCACAATCCATAATTCCAGTAGTCTTTTACACTTGTCCAAGGCAAATTCCACTGATGTGTGGCATGAAAATAATCTTCACCCGTGCTGCTTTTTGTTATTTCAGCTACTGTACTTCATAATGCTTAGTATTTACATCTTTTGCCAGTGATTTCAAATCATCCACTGTGAACCCCGCACCTTACAATTCTGGTCAACAGTTAGAACTCAAATTCATGGCCAGCTACTCCTCAGGCAGTGAGGAGAAAAGATGAAAAAGAGTTCCACCTTCTATTTCTCTTCCTTTCCAATTTGCTGTGACATAGGCATACCAAGTTGCATAGATAAGTGAAATAATGTCATGAAGAAACTACAACCAAGTAAAATTGTAGTCTTGTGGTACTATGGACTGAACCTAGGTCTCAAATAAGGCACCTGTGTAAGTCCTTCCAGTGTATTCACTCCTGCCACCTCTAACCAGGTCCCAATGCCTTTCCTCTATGCTCTCTTCTCCAGAGAACAGTCTGGAAAGCAGTCATTCTGCTAATCTTCTGACCCAAATCCTCACTTAAATACCTGGAAACAGACCTCCCAATCCAAGCCCCACGGCACAAGGGTGTCTCTCTCCTGACTCCCTCTCTGCCTTCACTTCTTCACAGCTGTTTCCCATGAAGGCAGTCCTGGATCTCACCAGTGATGTCAACATAAAGATGTCCAAGGACTCCAAGATCTGCTCTCTACAGTCAATGGGTATCATTTGGTCTCACCCTGTTTTTAAAGAATTCCTCATTCATGCAAAGTGGTAATATACTAGTTCTCTTAAGTAAAGTTTCTTCTCAATTACACCTGTGTACATTTTTAGAACAAGTATTAAAATGGTATGGAGAATAGGATTTAGATAATAAATATTTGCATGGAGTGGTCAGTTATGTTATTAGTAGAAACACATTTTACCAAGTATCGAAGCAACTGATCCTTGAGTCCTTTTAATATAGAGATCAAATTCAGAATTTCATTTTTTAGGCAAAACAAGTCATTTGTTTTTGTCATTCTGCATGGCAAAGGGTGTCATTAGGGAAGGAGGACCATTTCTCTTTACAGTATTAGAGATGCTAATGCGAAAAGCAGATACCTATGGATGGCAAAGAATAACATTGCTCAGAGGATAGAAAGAATGAGTCCACGCCTCAACTCAAGAAAGCTGGAGTTCAGAGAATATTGAACATTAATGACAATGTTTGGTCTGATGACTTTGGTATAGAACATGGTGATATCAAAGCCTGAGGAACAGGCACAATTATAAAATAATATTTTTAAAGGGCAAGCTTGAACACAAAAGAAAAAGACTCCATGTAAAGGGCTAAAGTAAGACTAAAAACAGTTAAATACTATCAAATACCATACATAACATAGTATTGAAATACTAAATATATAAGTAATATATTTAGTAAATACATTTATATGATAGTATAATACACTATTTTAATACACTATTAAAATAAAGTGAGAGAAACCTGGAATGCATATTGTTTACAATCTTGTTTATGTTAAATGACAAAGAGACATTATTTGATTTTTTTTTTAATTTTGAGAAACAACTTAGTCTGGAGAGAATGTGACAAAAAAGTATCACTTTACAAAAACCAGAAAAAATATGTTTTGATTCTTCTGGTTTACCTGATATTAACACTATGTAAGATCATAATACTTGATACAAAAGGATCTACAGAGATCTAGTATTGGGATAAAATCTTACATTTCATATATCATAAAGATTATAAAATACCTAATCGTAATTGGCAGTCTAAGTAAAATTATAATAAAATTGATAAAAAGTATTATGTTATGCAGAGAGATAGCTCAGCAATCTACGCACCAGTCTAGACAAGCACAAGGACCTGGGTTCGATCTCCCACACCACCTGCCATGCTGGCCATCCACAGGTGCATCCAGCTGGCCACCAAGACCAGGCATGATGATGTACACCTGTAATTCCAGAGCTGGGGATGCTGAAACAGGAGGATCACTTCACATCACAGCTGCATAAGGAGAACCTGTAGCAAACACATAAAAAAGTATTAGGCATAATCATTTGGCTTTAAAGCAAAGAGGTAAAAATAAATGGAGTTACTTTATTCCATTTTGCAAGTAAAAAATAAGACAGAATAGCTTCATCAGTTATCCAAGTCAGTTGCAGAGGTGAAAGATTTTTAAAATTGTTTCTTCTCCAAATAGTGAAGAATGTTAATTTTATATTGGCAATTTCATTGATAACATCATCTTAGTAGCTATCCAAAGCCAGAAGTCAGTCCAATTGAAACCACTCATAACACTGTTTTAAAGAATTCTAAACAGGAGTAGACTTTCTTTCTTTGGAATGTATTTGATTCCGCTCAAGTAGGTATTTGAGCTAAACTATAAAGGGATTTGCATTACCCGTCTCATGTGGGAACATGCTGAACTATTTGTTCCTTCTTACTCCAAACTTGTATTTAATTCCAGTGCTCGGTGAAATGCCCAGTTCTTTTGATAGAACAGCTGAAGAATGTGAGAACTTCTCACACCCATCTTTCTTTTAATTTCATTACTGAGCTGCATCAAAAGCTCTTCTTCATTTTCCTCGACCCTGTTAAGAGCCATTGGTTCTTTTCACCATGGAGACAGCACTCCTTTCCTTTAATGAGAGCTTCAGGAAACACTGAGACGTAGGCACAAATTTTGACGCTCAAGCTCCACCTCACACCTTATGGTACCAGAGTTCTCCCATTCAACTCTCCTCTTTGACCATTAATATTGAAACTAGATTGCACCTAAGGGTATACTTAGGGCAAATGAATCAAAATTTGAAAGCAATGATATCAGCCTTTTAATAAAGTATAAAAGCCTTAGCTCATACTGAAAGATCTCAGTTTTGGTACATGGGCCTTAGAAAGTCAGGGCAAGCTTTGGAAGAGGACTGAACAATAAAGTCAAAAATATCATTTTCTGTAAAATCTCCAGGCTACATGCCTACAAAGTCAATTATATACCCTGAAAGTAGATGAAGCACTGATAATTTGAAAGTATAGTTAATGTCTGTTAATAAAAGCTCTGATAACATAAAGAACACTAAGTGATCTAGGACAGTTATGCTTTTAAAACCTTAATCCACTTCTTCCTAAATCATCTCAATACCTAGGAAAACTCTAGGAAATACAAGTCGGGGGACAGCTGCCTTACAGAAGCACTGAGCAAAAAAATACAGAACTAATTTTCTAAACTAAGAAAATGATGGTAGAGTTTCCTCAAGCTAATTATTTTTTCCCTTATGCAGGGTCTTACTCTGTAATCTAGGGTGGTCTTGAAGTTACTATGTAGCCCAGGCTGGCTCATAACTTGAGGCCATCCTTCTGCCTCAGT
>NW_004524846.1:887847-889187 GCF_000260255.1 Octodon degus | reverse complement strand
TTACCATTTGTAATTCTTGGCCAAAAATCTTTCTCTAAGATATAGTCTGTCAGTTTGAGACAGGTGGATCTTAGGAATGGCTGTAATACTAAAAGGTGTATGGGCTATTTACCTGGGGCCTGAATGTATGAGGATGACATAAAAACTTTCCTAGAAAGGAGATGTATTTGGAAGAATAAGAAGAAGCAAAAGTACGGAGATGTCTAGTAGCACAAAAATTCCAACCAGAGCATGTTTTATTTTATTTTGCTATTTTATTTTATTTTTGTCTTTTTGAAACAGGGCTTCAGTATGTAGTTCATCCTGGCCTTCAACTTACTTTGTAGCCCAGGCTGGTCTTGAAATCACAAGGACCCTCTTGCCTCAGCCTCTGGAGTGCTGGGATTATGGATGGTACCACCATGCTTAGCTGAAGTATATTTTAGAATAAGTATTTAACAAACATGACCACCCTCCAATAGACCTTCCTTGATAAAGATTTGAACCTATAGCTGCAGAAATTCATGACATTTAAATATCTAAGAGCATTCTCAATATGAAAAATTCTGTAATCCATGTGTCAGGCTATGCTAGAGTGAAAGTTTGTACTGATATTGTTTAGAGAAGATATCATGTCTGCATCTTGTCCTCTTAATAGCTACTATGAAGACAACAATATGCAATGTACTAATTATTGTAAATGTCCTACTAACCTGTTTTGAAACTGTTTCATTGCTATTTTATCTTTTTCTATTAAAATGAATAATAATTATTTAAAAAATAAAAATAAATAATAAAAACACCAGAAAAAGAAAAAGATGAAAACTCTAGAAAGAATCAAAACACATACAAGAACCATATAGTGAAATGAATATGTTTCATGCTTCATCTACAGAACAAACAAGACAGAAAAAATGAATTTATAGTCTTGCAAAAGTTTAATAAAAAATCCTAAAATTGAAATACAAATGAAAAAACAGAATAAAGAATATCCAAGAGTTTTAGGAAAAATATAAAAGTTTCATACATTGCACATAATTGGATGGCAGTAGGAAAAGGAGGATAAAATAGAGAAAAGTAAATAAGGGGGAAAAAGGCCATAATTTTCCCAAATTGAATGCAGACACAGAAATGGCCATCCAGAAAGCACAAAGAATACCATACCAAGGATGATAAATACACAGAAATTTACAGTCACATGTGTATTCAATTTTCAGAAAATCAAAATTGGACAGTGGGTTTCCAAATAGAGTTTCCTAATATTACTTTTAGCCATTGAGTGCTTTTTTTCTTCCTTCTTTCCTTCCTTCCTGCCTGGCTGCCTGCCTGCCTTCCTTCATTCTTTCCTTCCTCTCTTCCTT
>NW_004524846.1:853513-887737 GCF_000260255.1 Octodon degus | reverse complement strand
TTCTCTTGTTTCAATATCGCAGGATTTAAAATTCTAGGCAGCACCACCCTACCCTATTGAAGTATATTTTTATATCATATCTGATGAAGAACTCCGACATGAAGGTCATATTGCAAATATAATAAAGGAAGGCCAGTCTGATAGCTCAGTGGACTAAAGCACCTGCTTAGGCAGAGTGCAGTGGCCAGGATTCGATCCCCAGTGTGCTGTATCCACCCCGTCCATGAGGCGCACTGAGATGGTGATGGAGACTGGGCATGGTGGCGTGCACCTGTAATCCCAGCTCTTGGGAGGCTGAAAACAGGAGGATCACTACAAGTCCCATCAATGTAGTGAGACCCTGTAGGCCCTGTAGACCGTCCTGAACATAGAAAAAAGAAAAAAAATATATATATATAGGAGCTTAACTTATTTAAGGGATATTTGTTATGGGAAGACAGAACACATGACCTTCCATCTCCACACATGCCATGACCTAGGACAATGTTATGGTCTATAGCTAGACATTGCTGCAAAGCTCATGCACTCAGAGGTGGGGCTTTTTGGAGGTAGCTGGATAGAGTGGGATGCTGGCATTAAGGATGCGTGGTACCGCATTACTTCACTAATTGCTTTCTCACAGTTGTGAAAAGCACAGTGGGAAGCTCCACCCTGGGTGTCAGTAGCACCATCCAAAAGCTTGAGCTTAGATGGAATAAAAGGAAAGGGAGGTTTCTTGCTGCTACTGCTGCTGCTACTATTACTGATCCTCCTCCTCCTCCTCCTCCTCCTCCTCCTCCTCCTCCTACTAGTACTACTACTATTACTATCACTATTACTATTACTGTTACTACTACTATTACTATTACCATTACTACTGTTTTGCCGCTTCACTGCCTCCCACCTGCCCTGCCAAGGATAGTTGCTCCCTGGTGATGACTCTCTGCCGTGCTTCCATGCCTTGGGGCCAGCTGACTATGAACTGAAAATTCTACAATCTGTGAACTAAAATAAGCCTTTCCTTCTTTAACCTGTAGGTGTCACATATTTGGTACTGTTGTACAGTCAATGTTGTACCTCAATGAGAAAAGTAACTGAGACAACTTGTCCAAAGAAGAGTGTAATTAGCCAACTGTGAAATTTTTAAACTCATAGAAGTCACATTTTTAAAGGGCCAAAAGAAATATATAAAAATTATTTATTACATTTTGTTACTTAATGCTTGAAGTATTAGTACTCTATTTGCTTTAATTCAAGTATTAAATATAAACACTTCGTTTGAAGGTAAGAAAAGCAACATCAAACTACTACAAAAGCTTTTAAAATGTTCCTGTAAAACATTTTAATGGTACAAAATTTATATTTGTACAGATTAATCAGATTTTTTTGTTATTGCCAATTAAAGTGAAGTCTTCTTGGTTCATGAACTTAATTTGTTTTATTAGTTTGGGGCAGATCGCTGTGCTTGCATTTATGTGGGGAAGATGGTGACGGCTGTGACCGGATGTGGAGTTGGTAAGCAGAAGCAAAGTTTTGTTGACTGCTTTTGAGAACCAAACTGTTCATGAGCAGAAGTATTCATGAACCAAGGTTTCACTGTATGTACATGTATGCATCGTGTCTGTCCAGCCTGCACTTTGACCCCCTAATACACACACACACACACACACACACACACACACACATTTCCAATCCTCTACTAATCCTTCTGCTTTCAGGCTGACTGATGCATTTATACTTTTGTTTTTTTATTTTCAGATTTAAGAATCGTTGAGTTCACAACAGTACCAGAGCATTTCCACACAAATCCTTTCGTCAGTTTTTGAATTTTGGTTTTGCTTTTCCAGATTAATCATGTGTGGGGTGATTCGCTCCAGCATTGCTGAGCAGCAACAGTGAACCCAGCTCCCAGTCAACTGCAGTCAGCAAGCACTTGATGTTCTACAACGTACTGCAGCGGTAGGCTACGATGTTCAATAGACCATGTGTATTAAGTGCATTTTCAACTTAACATCGTTTTCATATTTTTTTGCCAGGTCACCCTGCCCTGAGGGCAGAGTTGGTGTGGCATGTGGTGCCAGGGATTGAACCACAGTCCCCTGTGCCTGCCTAAGCTTGCCTAAGCAGGTGCCTTAGACCACTGAGCTATCTCATCGGTTCCTCGATTTAACATTGTTTATAACAGAATGGGCTTATTGATATCAAATCCCATGATAAATTAAGGATCATGTCCATTATCATTGTAACATGTTATCATTTTATACTTATTGAATATTCAACTTAGTTGCCAAGTTTTCAGTGGAAATCCTTGAACTATAAGAAAATTTTAGAAATATTAATAGTGGAAAAATATATTGTGCTGAACAATGTTTTAATATTTTTAGTTTATATATATTTACACGTTTTGAGGAGAGGAATTGATCATTAACATTAAATTTTAGTTTAAACACCCATTAACCTCTACCTTAAAAATTAAAATTCTGACATTCACTAAAATTCTGACTTAAAATTCAAGGTTAAGGCCACATTTCAATTATTTAATATGCATGTATAGCTAGAGGCCATAATACTGGACAATGAATTTCTAGAATTCACAGAATATAGTTTGAAAACCTAGTCAGAATTAGTCTCAAGACTATTATTTAAAAACCCAAATGTTGCTGTCATAGCTTTATGGTAGAACACTTGTGTCTTCATGTTCTAGGTCCTGGGTATAGCACAATGTGTGTGTGTGTGTGTGTGTGTGTGTGTGTGTGTGTGTGTGTGCACGCACGCGCATGCATGTACGTGTGTTTGGGTGTCCACATACACATTGGGGAGTCAATATACATTCTGTGAAACATCCTGCTTAGTACTTGACATTCATATGAACTGATAAATTATTGTTCTAAACCTAGAAGGTGGAGTTTCAGACTATGAACTTAGTTAAATTCCCTGATGCAATAACATCCTGGGATAGATCTGGAAGCAATCTACCTAGCCAAAATTTCTCTGGCCGCCCTCCCTGTGCAATGAACATTGCTTTCAAAACGTTAATACTATATCACTCTGAGATTCGCTCATCTCAGAGATAGCAAAGTCAGTTCCTTAAATTAATCAGCCTACCTTCTAAGCCATAAAAAGTATGAAATAGATTAGGCAGGAGTTAATCCCCTGAAGATTTGTCAATCAGCCAGTTAGTGCAGTGTTGATCACTGCTGTAATAGTTGCAGGAATTTGCTGAGAATAGGCAAATAACTCCCTGAAGCACTGTAGAAAAGGGAGTAAAAGCAAATCTACATAAGTATAATCACAATGTGAATTATAATTCCAAGCACCGTAACAATTATGAGAAAGAGAGGGTACAGTAATATGAAGTAACGCAATCAATCCAGATTAATGCTGTCTTAACTTAGTCTACCTTAGATTGTGAATGCTGAAAAGTAACTCTTCAGGAGATACTAACTCTTGGAAATTTTAGGAATCTTTACAAGGGTAGAACTCAATCGGAATTTCAGGTGACAAAAATCCTAAATTCTAGGCATGGACTTCCTCATAAGGGAATAAACAAAAAGCATTCGCTATGGAATCGCCGTCTTGACCCATATTTTCTTTCCTGGTTTGGTCTGTATACAACCATGAAAGATAAAAATGGTACATTCATGGTGTGTTATCTTTATTTTCCTATATTTAAACCCATTCTTTACAGTAGTTTTCCCATGGAGTAAATTTGTTCTCACTCTGTTTTTCATAACTTCATAACCAATGCTAGCAGAAGTTCTGTGTAATGGAATGAAACACAGTAGATTAAATATGCAAGAAACAAGACTAGATTTCATGGAATCCTATTGAATACTTTCTATGTGAGTCCACTTATGCTACCTAGATGTAGTTGTGTCCTAGCCATGTATACTTACATGAAATACCAAATTCATAAATTATTTTAAAATTTATGGTATTATGTCATCTACTTCTCATTAAAAAAAGTATAATTCCCCCAAACTTGAGCATCATAGCCAACGACCTCACAATATGTTCTTAATGTTTCTGTCCAGACATGTTTTCCAGGATACGGTATGAATCAAAAAGGTTAGATGCCAACAGTGTTAAATTCTCTCACTCATAAACTACTATGCTAAATCCTCTCACTCACAAAAATTAGTACTGGAAAAATTGGTCTCAAGGAGCCCTGTCTTAGTTACCTTCTCATTGCTGGTCCGCATATCTGAAACCCACAATGTTTTTTTCATAGTTTGTTAAGTTTTCAACCCATAGCAAGGTGGCTCTAAGACAGGGCAGTGTGGCAGAGGAACATGGCAGTGGAGGTTGGCTCATGACATGGCAGGCAGAAAACAGAAAGAAATCAAGGGAGAAGAGAAAGAGATAGACCTTTCCAAGCCGCATGCCCAGTAGTCTACCCCTTCCAACAGACCTCATCTCCCAAATAATACTTAGCTCTAAACTTAGCACTAATGTGCTGAGAGTATCTGGTCCTATGATCCAGCTACTTTTCAAAAATCCTGGCTTATGAGCTCACAGGTGTTTGCAGGATGTAAGGTGCAGGCCATAACATGTAACACAGGCCCTCAAAAGATATATATTAAAATTTATTTCGTCTATCTCTCAGAATGCCCAAAGTCTTATTAGTTTCAGCACTAATGAAAACTCCAAATTCTCCCTTGAGATTTAAGGCAACTTTGTAGCTGTTGAGCCCTTGCAAAATTGAAAAGAAAATTAAATTCTTCCCACATACAATAGCACAGGATAAACATGCCCATTCCTAAAGGTAGAAGTTTTGAGATAGAAAGGAATAGGACCAAAGCAAAACTGAAACCCGACACGAAATCCCATGGTCATACAGTTCTTTGGCCTGCCCCTGGGGCAATAGTGAAGAGATGCAAACACCAAAGAGCTAGGATGTCCCCTAACCCTACTGTGTTGTAACTCTCATTGCCTCTTTTGGGGGCTGGCTTTGCTCACTCCTTGTAGCTTTTCTTAGATGGTGTTGTTCTGGGGTTATTTTTTTGACATCTTTGGATGTCCACTGCACACAGCTTCATGCACTCTCCTCCAAGAGGTCGCAGTTCCTGGCCTACTAGGCCTTCTTCTGGAACTGGGATGAAAGCCTCTCTGACCACCACACTCTTGGCTGTGCATGTGCCTAAAACTAGCACATTATGGGTGACACTAAAATATTTAACCATCTGAAAGATGAGCTGAGCCCTTAGGCATCTTGCTGGTGGCTGCAGAGACCTCTCAGTGCCCGGATGAATGAGCATGGTAAAATACATCCCAAAGTATTATTCACAGTTTTCCGGATACCATCATTAGAAAGTATGTTGCCCTATGGCTCTCTTCTCAGAGCAAAGCCTTTCAGTTTTATAGTTTTAAGTCTTGTTTTCTCATATTCTCTCAAAGCATGTCCCAATTTTCCTTTTCCAAAGCAATAGTTTCCTTAATGCTAATCTTTATAGCACCAAAGTTCTCTTCTGCTCCATCTTTGCAGGCCCCTGAATTTATTGGAACTTTCTGACCCAATGCAAGCCTTTTTAAATTGTGCTGTTGGGAAGTCTGTCCTTGACTTGCAATGTAGAGCTGGCTATAATTTCCAAACAGTACCCAAGCCATGGTCTGAATCATTGGCTACCTTGAAATTTCCTCCACCAGATTAATTAGTCTGCATCATTTAATCTGTTTCCTGCAAAGTCCTTGGACATATGACAAATGCAAATGAATTTTTCTCCAGAGCACAACACAACTGACAACATAGTCTTTGTTCCCAAGTGAAGTCTCTTGGGCTTGACCTTTCCAGCTGCATTAGTGTCAGCATTCCTCTAGACTCCCTGCAGAATGTCCCAAGGAGCTTGGCTCACATTCTAACACTGCTTCTCCAGCTGGCATCTTCTAACCTTCCCAAGCTCCTCCCAGAAGACAACGGCAAAGGCTTCTGAACCACATGGTTTGGTACTCACAGCAATGACCCCACTCTTAGTACCCCAATCTGCTAGTTAGAACTCATTGCAGGGAATGCAGTACCCGACACCCATGACTCTGAGGAGGAAAGGCTGGTTTTGCCAGCTCAGAGACTGTATTGGCTGGCTCCCATACATAGACAGCATAGAAGAGGGGCCTGGTGGAGGAGAGTTGCTCACAGGATGGCAGAGATGTAACACAGATCAAGCAGAAGGGAACGAGGGGAACCTTTCCAGACCACACCTCTAGTGGCCCCCTCCAACCAGACTTCAGCTCCCAAATCACACTTAGTTCTAAAGTCAGCAGTGCACTAATCTGCTTATAAATCCCCATCCCCAGGAAGCAATCACCTCCCCAAATCCTCACTTATGGGTGCATGAGGCTTTAGGGGACATCTGGAAATAAACTTCCTTGAGGCCCTTGCCATTCTAGGAAGGTTTTTGTTCCATCACTAGGTGCTGGATAGGTACAGAGTAAGCTAAAGAAAGTTTTGGGACAGCCAAAGAAGAGGACTGTAAGTGCTGTCCTGGGGCTGTGGCTACTTGCCAAACAGAATCAAACTATTTTAATATTTTAACACCCACAATAGCTGTATCAACAGCCAGCTGTCAGTCTACAACACATATTTTATTACGAACTGCAGACTATTCCTTCTGCATAAGACCAAGCAAATAAAAGTTTCTTGAACTGTAGAAAATTAGAATATTCTATTATTTTAAAATTCTGCATGTTTGCCCTTAGTGTTTCTCTCACATTACTCTTTAATTTTTCCATTATCTGTCTCTCATCTTTTGCAAATTGGCTGCTGCACCACTCCTATTCTTAAGTGTTTTCCAAAATGCTACACTTGTAACTAATAGCTTTTTTTACTATAGTAATAATCAACATATATTCCTCAAACCAAATTACAGGAGAAGAAAACTTGTACTTGGTATTTGAAAATATGGTGAGGTTGAGTTTCTGACTTATTCACTCCACAAATTTATTATGAAAGAATCTAGATGAAGGCTCTTTCACACACAATGCTCAGTAAATGAAAAAAAAAAAAAAGAATTTTAACACAAAGCCACCAATACTGAATGAATAATCACAGTGAAAATCAGTAAACACAGGTTTCGGCATACAAAACAGAGTTTTGTTTTGTTTTGTTAGGATGAGATAAACAATTCTGAGCAAGAAGGAGAGAAAGAAAATGAAGTGTTAAACTTTTTTAAAGGTGAGAGCTATCTGTTGTACCAATCTCTATTTTTACATTTTTTATGATTCAAAGCTATATGTAATAATTCAAAGGAGTTTTGTTAGTTTTATAGTGGAATAAATAGTATAATGACATTTTTACTGGAAAAAAAAGAATGTAATTTGTTACCATTACAACACTAAGTCTTTTTCCCCCTCCACTTGATTGTGAATAGGTCATCCAAGGGCAAGATAAAACAGCGCAAAATCGAACTGCATTAGTACAGTGATGTCAACTTTCCAGAAAAATATAATTCAGTATTCTTTCTTCTCAAGAGGACCTTAGTATAACTCCCATTTTGCTTTTATATTTTCATAAAAGATTTGCATGAAGATTCACTGAACAGCAGGAATTTTCTCCAACATTAGAACAAAATTATTCATTTAGCTGTATAAAAGAACATGCAACCCCACATCCACTACAGGCTCACTTTTTACTCACTACATCAAAATCAGAACTGACTTGACTACAATGAGCAGAATACGCTGTCCTGTTCTGTACTATACATCCTCATCTGTTTGTTTACTTATCTCTGACACAAGATAGAGTAATTTGTTGAAAAATGCTCCATTTTTTCCTTTATACTGAGTCTTTATCTTTTTCTGCTCTTCAATTTCCCAAATCTACTACAAGTGCCTAAAATATCTGTGAATATTAATTTTCTATTTCTTCTTTTCATTTTGTAATTTTGACTTTTCATGTCCAGGTAAATCCTTCTAAACAAGGACTAAATAGTCAATGCATGCAGGTTTCCAGAACACGGGTGATAGAATTGACTTACAGTACTGGTAATATTGTTTAAACAACCAGTTCTCTCTTGAGCTTATGGTCAGTTCATGCTTGAGAAATTTCTTGTATTTATCCTTGTCCCTCAATTTTATTTCTGATGCCTACATGCACCAAACAAGGGAATAATGACCAACAAATACAGTCTTGCAACATTTCAATTTTTTGATTCTTTTTAGTTAAGTATATGCTGCTAGTACCTTTCTAAATATGGTATGTATACTGGCTGAGGAGATAGCTCAGTGGTCTAAGTGCCCGGCTGGCAAGAGCAAGTAAGCAGGTTTGATCTCAGTTATCTCATGCCAGGTAATCCCAGGGCTGGGGAGGCTGAGACAGGAGGATCACTATGCATTTGAGCTGCATAGCAAGACTATTTATCCAATAAACAGATAAAATAAAATAAAAATAAATATAGTATATATATTTAATTCAGTTTTAATTTTCACCAAAAGTAAATAAAATTATGATTTGTTTGGTATATTGTTGTAGCTCAGTTGATATAATTAACATGATTTCAACAGTTTAAATTATTTTGTGTTTCTTTCTGTAGGGTATACAAGACAATAAAGTAAGAATGTTGGTAAGCAAAGTACCTTAACATCAGTTTATACTCAGGTAGCAGAGTGGAAACTGAAAAGCTCTTTTTTATAAAACTGTACCTGGTACAGGTTCTCTCTAGGCAGCTCAGACTCATACTCTCCCTCCCGTTTTCAGCCTCCCCAGAGCTGGGATTACAGATATGTGCCACCACGCCCGTCTCAGGGGGCGGCTCAGTGAACCGAAGGCGGGGCCAGTGCAGCGTGTGGTGAGACAGAACTCCCGTCCCCGAGCTTGCCTAAGCAGGCACTTACAAAAGGCTCTTTTATTTCTCAAATCTTTTTGTTGTAAGCTCAGGATTTCTCTTTAAGATATATGTTAGGATTAAAAATTATTTGCTATGCTCTAAAGTCATGTGCCATATTAGAACACATTAATAATATGAGATAGATAGATAGATAGAGAAATGTATGTTGATATATATATATATATATATCCGCAACACTAAAATACAATAGGCTTTCAAAAAATTTGTATTAATTGTGTACAACAAACATACTATTTTTTTTTTAAATTTTGGCCAGCTCAGCCCACCCAGAGGGCGGGGCTGGCATGGCATGTGGTGCCGGGATTGAACTGAGGTGCCCTGTGGCTACCTAAGCTTGCCTAAGCAAGCGCTTTAGACCACTGAGCTATCTTGCTGACCTCAGTAATGAAATTTTATAACTAGCTCATGAATTAGAAGAAATGATCACTTTCTAAATATTGGTCCTGAGACAGGAGGATCACTATGAGTTTAAGCTTATGTTCTTAATACTAATTGAGCTTAATATTATTAGTATAATATTAATTTATATAGGTACAGCCTATAAGTTTATAAAAGTGTTTCCAGATCTATTTATTCTATCTAAGTTTCTAGAGCAGTTTATACTCCAAGTCAGAAAACAAAGATGACTATTAGGACTAAGAGCATTGTTTCTCTCATAGTTTAAAATTTTAGCTCGTTTTTTGTTATTGAGAGGAAATTATGATCCTCTTATAGTATTTCATTAGATACTTAGAGAAACTGTTACCTTGACCTTTGTATGTATCTTTTTTTTATTCTTTTAGGCCTAGTGGGTGTATTTTGACAGAAATTCCCCAGGTATTTCCCTTTCATCTTCTGATTTCAAGCTTCTTGACTCCACACCAACTCTGGAATGAAGGCAAGTTCACTCTCCAAAGATTTGTGAGTGTTTCGTTCTGTGTTTGTGCTTCTTTTGAGTTGTGCTACTGGAATATACCTCATTGCACAAAAGTGTGTTAACTTGTGAACATGTTTTGATTATTTTCATCATTTGTCCTTAATCTGTCTTGATCCATCTACCCTATTTCATTACAAAAAAAAAAAAAAAAAAGAAATGCTTTTCTACTCTTCATGTTAACGAAAAAACAGAACCAAAATACAGACAGATCATGATATTTTCTTAAAACACTGCTAGGTCAATCAAAATCTTATCTGCCAGATAATCCTTAATTATGTCTTTTTGGATTACTAAACCAGGTTCATCTGATCACAACCCAACCTGAAGACAATAACCTGAAGTTAATAGGTATAATCTCTACCGTGGAGATTTCCAATTTGCTTAAATTTCTTACTTTGGTTCCAAGATAAACAGATTTTCCTTGATGTGCTTTACCAGAGACAAAATTTCTGATCATCTATGCCCTGATTCCAGGTTTCTGGAGTTCATGTTAACTAGCCAGGCTGAAAGTCTCACTGAATACCTGAATTAAAAAGCATGCAGTTTCAGGCAGGCAAGATAGTTCAGCAGACTAAGCACCTGCTTAGACAAGCTCAGGGACTAGGGTTCAATCCCACTCACCATGTGCAGCACCAGTCCTGCCCCCCAGGTGCACTAAACTGACCACCCAGACCCAGCAGTGTGGCACATGCCTGTAATCCCAGCACTTGGGAGGTTTGAAAACAGGAGAATCACTATGAACCCAAGCTGCATAGTGTGTCTGAGCTGCATAGTGAGACCTTATACAAAATATATTTTAAAAAAATTATACCCTTTCTTCTCAACATACAATTTATACATCAAAATGCAGACTATCAGGCTATGTTTTTCATTTATATGACATGAAACATTTGAAAATTTCAAGTTGACAAAGAAAACTGCCTTTTATAGATGCTATGTATGATAAAAGTGATAAAAATGCAATTCCTGCCACTTAGCACATATTGTATAAAAATACAGATCCCATATTTTCAACAAATCTAGATCAATAATAAATTTGAAACAATCAACTGAAAAGGACCATATGTTTTGTTTTGATGGCATGCTTTTATACTTGAAGTGTTGCTTACTATTTTTTATTCCCTAGCCCTGTTTTAATACCACAGACAATCTAATGAATAAGTAAATGGTTGTTGCTTCATGTGATTTTTCTTTTAAAAAATTCAACTAATATTGTACATAAAGTTTTATGAGCTATATATTCCATTCATTCAATGAATACTAATTAAGAGCTTATTAGCTACCATGCTATATATATTTTCATAGCATAATTTAGAATGTAACACTTGAGAAACTTGAGTATTAAGTGGCACATTTCATAGTGGATATACGTATTAGCATCCATCAGATATATTGCACATATTAATGTTTCACATCTGCAAAATCTATTTAAATTACATACATGTTCTTTATAAAAGAAAATGTTTCATTGTATAAATTAACAAAAACCCTACAGAATTGTAGGTAGAATAATGTCTAGTTATTCATAGTGCATATAAGTTAACAGGAGAAGACACCAGGTAGAAAAGAAAAATTTCACAAACTTCATTACTGAAAAATCTGAAGCATTATTTCAGACCTCTTGGTTAGATTCCCAAGTATCTTTCAGAAATAATACATTCAGTGGTTTGTTACCAGCTAGCTCATAAAACTAGATGA
Source organism: Octodon degus (assembly GCF_000260255.1). Lineage (NCBI taxonomy): Eukaryota > Metazoa > Chordata > Mammalia > Rodentia > Octodontidae > Octodon > Octodon degus. The sequence continues at coordinate 876,304 of NW_004524846.1, read as the reverse complement.
TAGGGGCTGGGGAGATGACTCAGTGGAATGAGTGCTTCTCTGGCAAGCTCAAGGGCCTGAGTTCAATCCCCGGTTCCGCAAAAAAAAACTAGATGATATATTTTCTGATAATACTTTAGATAATTAGCAATAAAACTTTCTCTTGCATAATTCTCCAAAATGAGAAACAATATTATGACTACTGTCATGGGAAGAAAAAAATAAATACAAGTCACTGCATATATTTTGAACATTAAAAGGCTTATTTTCCTTATCAATTTTATTTTTTTCCTTATCAATTTTAATCAGGTCAAGTATTAGAAATATTAAGTACAAATAGACATGTTTATGTTATTAATGTACAAATTTTTAACCTACAAGAAAAGGAGTGCCTAAAATAGTGTGTTCATCACTCACTTATATCACAACCATGTAGAATAAAGATTTAGGAGTTATTCTGTCTCAAAAGATAATCCTGTCTCAAGAGGCAATTAGTCATACTATTATTTATAAGGAGAATCACTTTTGTGATCACATACTCATTCTCTGGTCAAGCTAAGAATCCCAAAGCACAGTTAGCTGTGCTCACTGGGATTGACAGGCAGGCAGCACACGATGCTCTGAGCCAGTGCAAGTCTGGGCCCCACTCTTCCCTATCCAGGTACCTTCTCCCGTGCTGATAGTCTTCTTGCCACTTGAGCCAAAAAAGTATTTTCCACTAAATAAACTATTTAGTTGCTTTAACAATGGTAAACCCATTTTCATGTTATTTCAAAATTAAACCATATATGTTATTTTTTTAAATAGCAGCATTTAAGCTTTGATACCACTAAAACAAAAGGATCATGAAATTAGATTCATTCATGAGATTAGACTTCTTGACTAATAAAAAAAATTAAGCACATTTTAATCTCTGGTATTATTTTTCTTTCCTTTTCTTTTCCCTTAGTTTAACTGTTTTTAGATTTTTGTCTTAAAATATAGTTTCTTGGGGCTGGTGAGATGGCTCAGTGGTCTAAAGCACCTACTTAGAACAAGCTAAGCTAAGCAAAACACAGGGACCGCGGTTCAATCCCCCAGCACCACATGCCAGACAGCCCCGCCCCCTGGTGGGCTGAGCTGGCCACACACACAAAATGAATGAATGAATAAATAAATAAATAATTTTTAAAAAAGAAATTTAAAAATATATATATATATATATATATAGTTTCTTGGTTTTGGTCTTTTGTATTACTTTTATAGACTCTATTTCATTTATTTATTTATTTCTCTTTTAAAGTCTTAATGTGATTTTTTTCTATATAGTTCTTAATTTTCTAGCATAATGAGATAAAGTGATACTTTCTCCAGCTAAGATTGTTCTGTCTTCTTGCTTGGAATGGTGGCACGTGTCTGTCATCCCAGAACTCGGGAAGCTGAGGCAAGAGGATTACTATAACTTTGAGTATGAAAGCAAATTCAAGGCCAGCCTGCACTTAACAGTGACAGCCTTCCTCACCCATAATTGTTCAATTTTCTTGACAAAGGCATTTGTGGGTACAAACTATCTTACTAGTTCTACTTTTGGTGTGCCTCAAAGGTTTTTATTTATTGTATTTCTATTTTCTATGATCTCATGGAAATATTTTAATTTCTTCTCTGACCCATTGATTATTCATGAATATGTAGTTTCATTTCTATATACATTCATTATCACAATTTTTCCTCCTGTTGTCCATTTTTAGTTTTATTCTTGTGTGATTAGAAATGTTATTTCAGGGCCGGCCAAATAGCTCAGCAGATTAAAGCACCTGCAAGCGGCACAGGGGCAGGGGTTCCCTTCCTGGGCCTGCCATTCCAGCCCCTCTCCCAGGACATGCTGAGACAGCAATTGAGACTGGGCATGGTGGCACGTGCCTGTAATCCAGGCTCTTGGGAGGCTATAGACAGGTGGATCACTACGAGTCCAATCTAGTAGTGAGACCTTGAACACCCTGTAGACCCTTCCCTAAAAAACTACCAAAAAAAGAAAAGAAAAGAAAGAAATGTTATTTGATATGAATTCTATGTTTAAACTGGTAGAGACCTGATTTATGATATAATATGTAGTCTATCCAGTCTATTCACATCTATTCCATGAAGTGAAAAGCAATTGTGGAAGACTAATAAAATGCTATATGCTAATAAATTAGAAAATCTGATCAAGATGGACAAATTCCCATACAGCGCACTTAGGCTATGAACAATTAGAAAACCCAAAAGTTCAAATAAAATGAGCAAAGACATTGAAACTTTAGTGAAAATTCTTTCAGGAAAATAATCCTGAATCTTATTTTTCCCAAATATTTAAAGAATTCCAACTATTTCCAAACTTTTACAAAACATAAAAGGGAATAAATTCTTCTAGACTTATCTTCTTTTTACTATAATTAGACCAAGAAATTACAAAACAGAAAAAGCTAGAAGTTAATATACTAGTTAAATACTGATACAAACATTCACAAAAAATACTAGCAAGCTGAAACCAATGGTACATTAAAAGGATCATTCAGCGTGATGAAATATTTCTCATTTTAGGAATGAAAGGACAATTTAACATAAAAAGTTCAAACACAACACATCAGTAGAATCAAAGATGAAACTCCTCTGATTATTTGAATAAAAGCATTTGATAGATTTCAACCTATCTTTAAGCAAACATTCTCAACAAATTAGGTACAGAAGAAAAGTGTCTCAACATAATAAAGAACACTGTTGACAAACCTATGCTAACAATACTAAAAGTGGATATACGTTGAATGCTTTTGCTTAAAATTTGGGGAAAAAAAGAGGATATCCACTTTCGCTTCTAACATTCAGTGCAGAACAATGAGTTCTAGGTGGAGCAATTGGGCAAGAGAAACAAGTCATTAAAGAGAATAAATAGAGATGAAAGGAAAAGTCAAATTTCTGTTTCATGCAACATAATGATATACGAAGAAAATCCAAAACCTCACCTAAAAACTGCTAGACTTGATAAGCAAACTTAGTAAAATTGCAAGATACAAAATCAACACACAGAAATCACTAATTAGTGCTTCTTTATGCCACTAAGGACTATCAAAGAAAGAATTTAAGAGAACACTTCCATTTTTGAAAGATACAAAAATAAATACCTGGGAATGAGGTGGAAGGTCTCTATAATTAAAACTACTAAAGTGATAAAATTAGATAACATAAATAAATGCAAAAATAAATACATTTGACAAGGAATCTAATCATTTAATGCAAACCATATCAAAATAACAATGTCATATTTAACTGAAATAAAAAAGCAATCCTGAAATTTATTTTTTTCCATAATTTTATTAAGAAACAAATAGCAATGAGACAGTTTCAAACCAAATTGATACAACAGTTTAAAAATAAAAAATATTTCAAATAGCCAAGCCAGTCCTGACCAAAGTCTGAATCATCACACTATCTTATTTCAAGATGTAATATAAAGCTACTATGACCAAAATAGCTTGGCGCTGACAAAAATATGGTACAGGTCAATGTAATAAAACAGATAACCTAGAAACAAGTTATAATTCTAGCACCTGTAGCCACATGATTTTTAACAAAAGCACTAATTATACACATTTGGGTAAGATCATCCTCAATCAATAGTGCTAGGGAAACCTGCTTGACATATGTAGAAGAACTTACAATAGTTCTCTCTCACCACATATGAAAAGCCAATTCAATATGAATTAAAGACTGAAATTTAAAACCCCCAGCTCTGAAACTACAAGAGGAGGCAGAGGGAAAATGCTTTTTGTAAGGTATAATCAAAAAATAGAATGAATATTTAATTTTTTAAAAAATCTATTTACAAGGACCAGGGAGATAGCTCAGTGGAATAAGTGCTTGCCTGGTAAGCACAAGGTCCTGAGTTCAATACATGGCACCACCAAAATCAAATCTATTTACAATAAAATATATATTGCCATTAATGTCCCTCAAAGGAGTCCCCCGAATTTGAACACACTTTTCCATCATATTTGCCACATTTTTAAGCACATCTGAAAGTGTCTCAGTTGTGCTGTTGTGGCTTCCTTAGTGGAATATATTGACAGGGACTGATGTCATTGTGTCCTTTAATTTATCATTTTAGTTCAAACATTCACTAGTATATACACAAAAGTTAAAATAAAACTCTTTTTTTCAGAAGGGTGTACAGAGTGTCCAGCGTTTCACTACTAGATCAGACTCATAATGATCTGCCTGTTTACAGCCTCCTACAAGCTGGGATTCCAGGCGTGCACCACTACACCCAGTCTCAATTGCCATCTCAGCATGTCCCAGAAGTAGGGCTGGCATGGCAGGGCCCAGGAATTGAACCTCCTCCCTCCCCAGCCCCTGTGCCTGCTTGCAGGTGCTTTAATCTGCTGAGCTATTTGGCTGGCCCAAAGAAAACTCTTAGTACCAAAGATCAAATTAACTAATTAATGATGAAAAATAATTTGAATGCCTGAATAGGCACCTCAAAGGACTTTATAAAATTGCCCAGTTAGAATGTGAAAAGTACCTAATATCCCTGATCATCAGGAGAATGCAAATCAAAATAAGAGTTATCACAACACCAGCCACAATGCCCTTAATCAGAATGACCAAAAATGACAAAAGCTGGTAGAGCTGTGAATGAAGAGAAACTCCTTTACACTGCAGGTAGAAAAGCAAAAGAGTTTAATCATGACAGAAACTCATAGGAATGTCCTAAAAACATTTTAAACAGAACTGTACAATGATCCAACCACTCTACTACTAGATATCATCCAAGAAACTTGAAATGAGTACATCAAAGAAATATCTGTACTCTCCTATTCGTTGCAATGTGATTCACAATAGTTGATGTGAAACCAACTGAAGTGGCCATTAAGTGATTAATAGATACTAGAAAAGTGATATGTACAGAAAGAACAATTAGGTCGTTTTAAAAATGGTAAAAGCCAATCATTCCAGCTACATGAATAGAACAAGAAATCAAAAGGTTAAGTGACATGAACCAGGAATGCAAGGTAAATATCATGTGATAGTCCTATGTGAAATCTAAAATAGTTGAGGTCAGAAAATTGAGGGAAGATTAATAGTTTTAAAAGGCCAGGGATGTAGGGGATAGTGAAAAGATGGATACAGATTTGTTAAGGGAAACAAAATCACATCGAGACTAGAATAAGATACAGTGGTCTACTACACAGATGAAATAGTTAAAAAATATTTATTGCATAATCCAAAATAGCTTGAGGAGAGGTTTTGAGGGTTCTCATAAGAAGAAATACGTGTTTGACATGGCGGATAACCTAAACATTGTGTGTTGATCAACATACAGTGATACCTCAGGTCATGAACTCTTCAGTTTGTAGACAACTCAGTTCATAAACAAAAGTCTTTGGTGGAATGTTACTTCTTTTGGCAAACTCTGCATCAGTGACAAATACTAAAACAGCCATCTTTCCCATGCAAACACAAACATCTTCCCCAAGAGCATAAAACAAAGCAAATGCATAAGCCAAGGTACCACTTCACACTCCACACACTGAAATACACTGTAAACAAAATTATAGATGATTTTTATCCATCAACAAAAGCTAAGCTCCCTTTCAAGCTAAATTTATGTCAATAAAATTGCTAGTTTTTGATGTGAAATTCTGATACTAACAATATTTTACAGAAGGAGACAGATAATATGAATATTTCTGGATATTTAGATGAAACAAGACACAATTAAACTTTAGGTTATTCAAATAAATTTTTGACTGGCAAGCACAGAAGCAAGGCCCAAACCAGGCCCGGCAAGATGAGTTCTAGTTTGGTAGAACTAGACCCAGTGAGATAAAGCAAACTGCTAGAGCCAGCAGGACTCATGCTGAGGCCCAAACCTACAGCAAGGATCTGTACAGCACAGAGGTGGCAGGAGGTAACTCGGATGAACTAGTCCACCTGGAAGACTCCAAGTACATCAAGGGGAGGTGCCCAGATGGAACTTAGGGGAACTAATTTAAATACAAATTCCAATTTACTATCAGCTTTGTTATACAGCTATATTGCTTTGTCCCATGGGCTAAAGTACAAACCCATTAGTTACAAAAGGTTGTCAATTTCTAAACTTCACAAGTTGTTATGAGTATTTCTAATTATACTACTTAAATATGATACCATATCTGTGATCAAAGACAGAAATGTGTAATACAAAAACAATGGTTGAATACCTCAAATCTTGGTCTTCTCAATGTGTGTCACTCCTAATGTCTTAGCAATTACTTTTATACTCTCTTTAAGTATTTTTTTCTAAAAAGTAAAAACACAAGAAAAATTAAAGTTTACTGAGAGCAAGCATCAATATTCAATTATTTGGCCAAACTTCTGTAACTATATCTGTTAATCTGAGTAACAGATTTGATGATAACAATTCATAATATAACAATCCTTGTTAATTTGCTATTCTTGTTTTGAAAATCTGTAATATATTTATTATTGTATGTTATGCTGTTTCTCTTTTTGCTTCTTCTATTTGTTTTCCTTTTATTTTTAACTCTTTAAAATAAAATTTTAAAGCATAGAAAATTTGACACTATAATGGCATAACTAGGGGAATTAGAAGATAGAATATATATTTTCAGCTAGTATTACAATAAAAATTAAATAGTATTCCACTGATAGTTGTATCTTGATTATTATATGACATCAAATATTTGATTTGCTTAATCTTCCATAAATTTCTAAAGATTTTCAAGAAATTTAAAGTAAATATATAAATATTCACCAACATGCAAGCAATGTTATGTGAATTTTAGAAACTTCATTTAAGAATATAAATCTCGTTAGAAGAGAAGTAATATTTATTGACATTGGATAACTAGAGGGAAAATAAATACAGGACCATAACAACTAGGTTCACAAATGCCTCTACTTGGAAATATCTTAGATCTCAAATGTAACAGATGTCCTTGGCAAAAGTTTGTTTCTGTTTGCAAACTCTTTCTACTGTGAAACCTGACTGCATCCCTCTTCTCTATAAAAAGACAAATGTGGTCATTTTTCGAACAATGAACCTAGCCATTGAATTTGATTAGGTTCTTGTCCAATTTGGTTTTCACCCAGAATCATAAAAAAAATTGTTATTTGAGATACCATTATAATGGTATATCATTGAAGAGAAAAAATACTACATATTAGGGGAGAGAAAATATTTTTATTAAAATTAAAAGGGCCAGTGGTATAGTTCAGTGGACTAAGCACTTCCTTAGGTAAGTGCAGGGGCCAGGGTTCAACCCCTGGCTCCACATGCCTCTCCAGCCCTGCCCTTGGGCACAATAAGAGAGCAATGGAGTCCAGGCGGGGTGGTGGTGCACGCCTGCAATCCCAGCACTAGGGAGGCAGAAGTCAGGGAAATCACTGTGAGTCTGGGCTGTGTAGTGAGACTCTGCATAAAATAAAATAAAATAAACAAGATAGGGCCAGCCAAGTAGCTCAGCAGATTAAAGTGCCTGCAAGCAGGCACAGGGCTCCAGGGAGTCAATCCTGGGATGCTGTGCCAGCCCCACCTCTGGGACACTCTGAGCAGCAACTGAGACTGAGCATGGCGGCATACACCTTTAATCCCAGCTCTTGGGAGGCTTTAAACAAGGGGATCACTAGGAGTCAAACTTGGTAGTGAGACCCTGAACACCCTGTATACCCTTCCCTAAAATAAATAAATAAATAAATATAAATAAATAAACAAGATACGGCCAGGGATGTAGATCAGCCACCTACCGCATGCCTGGCAAGTGCAAGGTCCTGAGTTTCAATCTCAGCATCCAAAAAATAATAAATAAAAGTTAATAAATATAGGTCAGAGACGTCAAGGAAGCAATGGTATAAAGCAGTAGTGTATTTAAATAAAATGGGCTTGGAGAATGAGGGAGAACTGTTCTGAGTCCTGATTTGAAAGTGTTTAATTCTTTCATTGTCTAAACACAACCCTTCCCAAAGGGTCAGTACTCAATAGGGCCAGCAAGAACCTGTCTTTCTGGACCTTTACACTGTAAATCTAAAAACAAGGAAATGGATGCCCAAACAGCTAGACTTCACTTCTAGGGCCTGTGCAAGTCATTTTAAGCTTCTGTCTTCGTGAGGGACAATGTCCCTGTTTCTGCATGCCTAGTTACACTTTAATGTGGCCTTCATTATAATACCCAGGTTCTGTTGAAAGCAACTGTAAATTCCTAGACAGAAGGAGGAAAGAGTAAAGTGAGTAAAGACAGAAGACACACTTCATAATACATGGCTCTTACCTACAAGGAAACAAAGCAAGAATCCTTCCATTTTCCTCAGGAGCATCCATTATGAAACTCTGACGAATATTTGGTCATAAATCACCTTAATATATGTCACCTGTTACCCTTTGCTGAGAGCATAGTTCTATTTTAACATGAACTTCAAAGTTCTAACACAGAGTTGTTTTGCACATGATAGAGAATTTCTTGGGTTAGGGAGTTTTATACAGTGCTCAGACACACTAGTTAGTGTTGTGTCATCGTAGGCAGCTGGGAGCTCTAGTTAGTGTTGTGTCATCATAGGCAGCTGGGAGCTCTAGTTAGTGTTGTCATCATAGGCAGCTGGGAGCTACAGGACCTGTATCTTCCAGTCCACACTGTTTTTAACAGAGAAAGTTCACCTGTGTTGTATCTTTCTATATGCTAAATTATTTACCACATTACTACTCTAAGTATTGCAGTCTTTATGAATTATGGGATTTTTATACTAGGCTTATTTTTTTGCCCATAAAATAAAGTCTATATTTATTGTGAATTACCCTCAAAAGTCCTCATGTTTTTTTTAACTCATCAAAAAATTTATTAACAGATATTCCCCGCTGGCCTAAGTTCTACTGCCTGATAATTGATCACAGTGGGAGTTACTTACAATGACTATCAATTCAAGAGCAATTAATGTGCAGTACAGCTTACAGAAAAACAACATGGGCTGGAAGAAAGTACTTTCAGATCAATACTGTTTTTAAAGTCTTCTAAATTTTAGAGGAAAAAAAGAACACCTGATGAACAGAGACTGTTCATCAATTCATACAGATTTCCATCACAGAATATTTCCATTCATGCTATGAATATTCCACGTGGTTGACACTTAAGGAAATTCTAGTTCAGTTTGGAAAAGTTATGTTCTTGATTATGCACAAGTATTAGGATTTATTTATGTTACAAGACAAAGACATAATTTCTTGTAATAGTGGACAACCTTATGATAAACAAAGATAGTTTTTGCATTCAAAGTTCTTATCCTTTCATCCTATTCAGAAGAGTTCAAAATTAAAGAAGCATTCAATGACAGAAATGTCATAGATTTTTATTTCAAGTGCATAATGATTAACCTAGAAATAAAAAGTCAAGATGAAAAGTGAAGACATAAGATTTGTCTCAATCAAGTTAAACATATTTTGCAAATGTAAGTGCATGAAAGTTTGGCCTGGAAATGATTCCTTTTATATATTAACTTATAAAGTTATTTAAGCACACATATTAGCAATATCAAAATAAAATAAATATCTAGTGTAAAATTATTTTTGTGCATGTTTACTTCTGCTCAGTGAAAATTTAAGGTCAGAGTTTCTCTTAAAAGAATATATATATATATATATATATATATATATATATATATGTATTTAGTACAGGGTCTACAGTCTCACTACACAAATTGAACTTGTAGTGCTTCTCCTGTTTTCAGCCTCCCAAGTGCTGGGATTGCAGGCACATGCCACCATGCCCAGTCTCAATTGCTGTCCCAGTGCACCCAAGGGGCGGGGTGGACACAGCATGCCACGGGATCGAACCCTGATCCCTGAGCCTGCCTAGCAGGCACTTTGATCCACTGAGCTATTCAGCAGGCCCAATTTTTTATATTATTTTATCAAGCTGTATTAAGATAGCTAATAACAGATAATACTGGACAATCAAACATCACAGGAGATTTCTCTAGGAACTCAAGAGTGCTAAACTTTTGAAAGTCAGGACAGTTATTTGATGCTATGTCATGTCAACAATTCGTATATATTTGTCTTCCAGGGGCTAAGAAATGTATTCTGTCAGTACATTATCCTCCATCTATTAACAACAGTATACACTTGACATTTACTTTAAAAACTGCCCACTCTAGCAATGAAAAGGTGTGATAACTTCACTGTGTCATCCACAGCATTCTAAGTACTGTTCATAATGAAAGGAATTGGTCTCCCTACCTACTTGTTCTGTGTATTCTCCATTCTTCCATTGCTAAATGCAATGATAAAAATCAAATAGAATATGTTGCAAATATTACAAAAGATAGCTTTCTTTCTAATATACAAGTCTTTGGAAGTTTTGAAGAAGATATTTTATTCCTTAAATTAAAAAAAAGCTATTGTAAGAATTGGAAACTGCACCAGGGTCTCTATCTTCATATTCAGTGATAAAGTAGATTGTTGATGTGGGAGTACTCTGGGGAAAACTCTTTAGTGATGACAAGTTCCTGTAAATTATTAGTATTTTAAAATAGAATCCAATATAATACAATGAATTATCTTCTCTAGTTTTCATTTCCTTGACAACTGAAAAGGTCTTAAATTCAAGAAGATAGTATTTGATAATATTGGAGGATTTTGATACTACTTAATCTAAAACCCAAGTGGGTCAAAGTACTTCTTGACTGATACGAATAAATTGTATAATATTGTGGAAGTCCAAATGATGGGAAATCTTTTAACATTTTGCATTCTTCACATCATGAAGTTGAATGTGTTCACATTTATAGAGGAACTCTTTTTCAGGCAGTGATTCTGAATTAGGCCAAGTATCTGAAGGATGCGTCTTTAGATTATATTAAAATTGCCTTAATGGAGAATGGTCACAGAAGTCTCCTTTAGTTGTGCAAAGATAATAAAACTTTCACAACCACTGTGTTACTTAATGTTGATAGATAACCTTACTGCTTTCACTGTGCTGCCATGTTGGTTACAAAATGTGTGAAAAATCACAAATTAAGACATCATAAACAGATTATTATTTGTTGCCTTCTAAATTCATACATACTCTGAAATCTATAGTTGTAGAGTATAGATAGCAGGATGCTAGGATGGCCTGATTTTCCTACCTTCTGCTTTTATCCAACACTTTTGTGTAATACCTTGTCTTTGAGTGTTGGAAGAGCCAGTGACTTGGTTTTAACCAACAGAATATAGCAAAGTAGAAGTTATGTTAACAAGGCAGTTAAAGTTAAAATTTTTCTCTGATCAGTATAATGTGGGAAATGCAAGGTATGCTGAAGATGTAATTGATGTAATCAGTTGACTTCTGTTAATCAAAAAGTAGATTGTCCTAGGTGTTACTGCCTTAATCAGCTGATCACGAAGGAGACTACGAAAGATCTTCATGGTGGCCCTTACAGAAGCAAGCTGCCGTGAGTGGTACAGCTGCAAGGAAGTGAACTCTACCAAATAATAGAAAGTGAGCCCTGGTGAACCTGTGACACATATGCTGTTTTTCTTTTAAGACAGAACATGTTAATGTGTGAATTATTTTTCTAAATACAACTTTTGCAATAAATAAGTGGTTTGGGGGCTGCAATGTGGGCATGAGTATTGAGGTGTTCATTTAGAAAACAATTCACACACTAATATGCTTTGCCTTCCTTACTCAATTAAATCTCATTTACTTTATATCTGACTAGGGATTGAAATCAATGGCTCTTGTGAAATCTAGTTAAGCTGGGCTCCCCTACTTGCTAAATACCCAAAACCTTCAAGTTGTTCTCACATTCTTCCTCATATCTGAAATTTTCTTCTTTCCTATCATTTATTTTACTTTCTGTACGCTTCAATGTAAAACTTGAATGAAAAAAAATTTTTCTTCACTACATTATATTGACTACAAAACACTTTGAAAAAAGTGTTAAAACACTTTGAGTATAGAATAACGTAGCAGGAAATATTGAACAGTAAAGTGTTCTATTCTGGATTTCAATATCTATTAATTATATGGATTTGAACATAGAAAATAACTTCCCTAAATAACACTTTTAACACTAAAAAATGTAGTCTCACCTACTTTTGAGCTTCATTAAACATTAAATAATTCTCAGCATATTTCTTAACATTGCTATTGAACATGAATGTATTACCATTTATATACATGCTTTGTCCCTCAAAATAAAAATAAATCAAGGTATCTTAGCTCTCAATAAAAAGTTGTTGCTTTTCTAATTGTTGTTGTTTTCGTTAAGTATACTGAAAACATAATTGACAAAATGTCAGCTTCTATAATATTAAAATGATTGAATAGAAAATAAGTCCATGCACCAATGCAGACACACACACACACACGCACACGCACACACACACACACACACACACACACACTCACACACACACACACACGAAAGTGTCATGGAAGTTCTCTATGAGAAGATATTCTTCCATTTCTGAAGCTATTTAGACCATGGCAAATACATAAAACAAAGGAAATGAAGCTGAACCACTAAAGCTTTGCCAACCTGAAGGGCAACCTGCTACAAAACCACAAGCGAACTAGTAGCATTTTGTTTAGTTTAAATGGGAAAACGCTATCTACATCATCTTTGTGTTTATGTAACATATAATCTACAATGACTTACTTCAGATTCAAATACGTAGTTGTGATGATGTCTTCGATTTTGTACCTCTGCAGAGGTACAAAATAGTAACATCATGTGAAATTGCGGCATATTTTTCCCACAAATTTTTATATTTGTGTTCCTCTAAAGCCATGATCATACATTAATTATTGACATTTGGAATGTTTACTTTGTGCTACACAAATAAAACAAAAACAAGCCCTTCTGAGATGCTCCTTCATCTGTTAAATGAACACCTCTTGCTGTTTCTAATTGTTTCAGATTTGTGAGTGCCGCTCTCAAGGGCCAAAAGAGAGCTTCTGAGCACAAGGAGTGTCTACCTGCAACTGCACTGGAAATTTCTTCAGAAATAAAGCAAATGAATATTTGAGTGTAAGCTGGGTATGGTGGCACATATCTGTAATCCCAGCCATCACGAGGCTGTGGCAGAAGATTTGCTGTGAATTTGGGGCCAACAAGGGCATGGATAGCCTTAAGCTCCCTGGCTTAAAAAAATAAAAAAAAAAAAAAGAGGAACCCTTCAATTTAAATATATTTTTTCTAGATTAGAAATAAGTTTTTAAAGTCATGATTTTTTATCAGCCATACTACTGCTAATGGATTTGCAAGATACTGATTAGAATACATCAATCAAATTCAAAAAGGCAACATGATTTTTACTATCAATAGAAAAGAGGAAAATATAAATTTAAGAAATATTGATAGTAATTCTGTGTTCTTAGAGGTTAAAATATAATTAAACAATTTCATCATAATATTTACCAAACCCAGTTTTGGAGAGAATAAAGAAGCTAGCATAAGAAACCATAGAAATTAAAACTGAAATGAATAATATTATCCTTAGCTTGGACAATTGTCCTGATTGTTAATCGCGATACGTCCACTAGACTGGGTGAAGAAATGCTTATCAGGCTAGTCAAGCACACTTCTCCGCATGTCTGTGATGCATTTCCGGAGATGACTTGTCGCTCTGCTTCCATCTCCTTGGTCTGAGCAGTTAATGAGTCCTCAGCGTCCTCACAGAGATGCCCACTGCGAGGTCGGCAGCTCTGATCCTGTCAGCCTACCTAATAAGCCCTCCTGTATGCACACTTCCTATTTAGTCTGTCCCTCTGCAAGTCCATAACCAATAATATTATAGAATAGTTAAGATAAATGATGCAAATGTTATTCATCTCATATACACATTCACTTTGCCAATTCATATATACATACACACACATATGTACCTTAGTGAAGGTTCAATATTAAAAGCGCAACATATTACTTAGCTATATGGAATGAATCTTGAATAATTGAAGAATTGAGACATTTTTGTCACATTCTGAATGGAAAAATTCAATACATTACATAAATTGTCTTGTGGTGAAGAAGAGGCAAATTAAAACCAAAATTCTAATGAAATGTTTTCACATTTTAATAAATATTTCCAAAGTTTGCTGATGATACAAGTAATAATTACCAAAGACATTTTTGTTAAAAAAAAACTTGTATTTATTTACTTATTTATTTTAGGGAAGAGTCTACAGAGTGTTCAGGGTCTCACTACTAGATCGGACTCATAGTGATCCGCCTGTTCACAGCCTCCCAAGAGCTGAAATTGCAGGTGAAAAATTGGTATTTAGTAGTAGTAGTAGTAGTAAAGACTGAAAATATTTGAATTGACATAATTTTGGCAATAGTCAAATAAGTAGACAACTGTGTAAAAATATGTACTACATATATCTTTAGTATGTCCTAGGAGTATAGTAGTCAATCAATAGAAAAGAATGAATCATTCAAAGTTAATTGGAACTGGACCAGAAATAGTCCATAAATCATTCAAGTGAAAAAAAAATCTTAAGTACCCTATATAATGAACCATGAATAGCTATTAATAATGTAACATATATCATTATTTGAAAAAAATAAGCATTTAAAATTAGAAAAAATATCATATATCAAGTAATAATTATGACATATTCACATTGAAATTACATTAAAGAAGAATAAATTATGATTTAAAAATTGCTATAATATAGCATTTCAAAGAAAAAAATTACAAAATTATTTAAGTACAACTATCCTAATATTTATTAAATACAAAATGATACTCAAATATTGACAATAGTAGTATAAATATCAATTTAATAATTTAAATATTCACACTTTTTCACCTCGTTTACTACTTTATGCTGAATGTGTTTGTTGTAATAATCCTACAAATTATAACACAATTTAAGTTTTCAATAATATCTTCCTATTTCTCAGACACAAGACACTAGATCCCCAAGTGAGCATTTTGAAATTATTAGAATATCAAAACATTTTTGGTTTTCACTTCTTGTTTTATAATTGTGTAATACTTTGCCAGAAATAAGAGATAACTTTTTTTTTATGTATTTAGTACAGGGTCTACAAGGTCTCATTACGTAGATTAGACTCATAGTAATCCTCCTGTTTTCAGCCTCTCAAGTGCTGGGATTACAGACGCGAACCACCATGCCCAGTTTCCGTCACCATTTCAGGGCGCCCCGGGGTCGGGGCCGACACAGCACTCCAGGGATCGAATCCCAGTCCCTGTGTCTGCCTAAACAGGAGTTTTAATCCACTGAGCTATCTGGTCCTCTGTAGACATAATTTTCAATGTTAGGGTTTTGACTAATTATGTTCCTAAGCTGTCTATTAAAAGTATATCAATAACGCATTGTTGGCTCCCATGCAGGTCTTGTCATTTCTCCAGATAGCTGGCTCAGGGTGGTGAGGCCCACAGTGCAGTGCACCCTCTGTTTGTCTCCGTGGCAGGATCCAGGATCTAGCATCCAACAGCTCAGTTGCCTACATTCAGCCCTCTACCAATAGAGGCAGTGGCTCTTTCCACCATGCTATAAATCATAAGCTCTGGATTCTTCAATGGCATCTTGGAAGACTAGAGAGCAAGCCAACACAACAAATGCATTGTGGTGGTCACGTGCACCCTGCTGTTTCCCTTCCACCCAATCCCGTCCTCCTCTCCTCTCCCTTCCTCTATAGCTTCTCTTCTGCTCTCAGCTCATCTTTCCTATATGGAAGAGATAATATGACACATCTTTTTTGCCTATGTTACTTTTTAAAGAGAATACAAAATTATTTTTAAAAACACATTAGAAATTATACACAATTCCACTAAACAAAATAATAGGAATTTAATAATGGGTGCTGTATTGCATAATGTTTTCTGTAAATTAGTTGTTTAGATTACCAGATATCAGCATGTAAAATTAGTTTTAAAAAAGTTAGAAGAAAATAAAAAGGTGAAGAATGAAATAAGCATTGACTGCTCCATTCAGTAGACCAGCAGAAAACAGCAGTAAAATTACCCAAGCTATCCTGTATACACATAAATACGTATTTTCCCTCCCTCCTTTCTTTTATCCTTTTTCCTAATTCATTTTTTGTTCCCTTTAAACAGACTCTTTCCCCTTAATAATATATGTTGAACCTTTCAGATTGTATTTACTCTTTCAGGTTCTTAAACTAATGAGACAATATGATACTTATACATGAGGGTCTGATTTATGTCACTTAAGATTATGGGCTCTACTTGCACCCATTTACCTATAAAAGCTTTGAGTTCATCTTTTTTATATTGGAGCAATAATCCATTCTGTAAAATACTGTTTTATCCATTCCTCAGTTGATGGGCATTTCGGTTATTTCCAAGATTTAGCTATGACAAGTTATACCACTATAAACATGGGTGCACATACCGCACTGTAGTGTATTTTCAGTTCTTTTGGAAAAATATCTAATAGAATAGCTGTGTTGAATGAGACTCCTAATCCTAGCTTTTTGAGAAATCTCCACTCTGATTCCATAGTAGCTGTATAAATCTGCACTCCTACCAACATTGGAGAAGGGTTTCTTTTTCCCCACAGCCACTCCAGCATTTCTTATTGGTTGGCTTCTTGATGATAGCCATTCTCTATGGGATGAGATGGAACCTTGGGGTTGCTTTAACTTGCATTTCTTAAATAACCAATAATAGTGAATATTTTTTCATATATTTACTTGTCATTTGCATTTCTTCATTTGTGAAGTGCATATTCATCTCAGATGCCCATTCTTGATTTGGTCTTTGAATTGGGGGGGGAGGCTGATTTTTTAGCAGAAAATTTATTTGTTCTAGAGAGAGGTCCTTTTTCTGAGGGACAATCAGCTATAATTTTTTTGCCAATTCATGCGGTTTCTTTATACTCAAGTGGCTATTTCTTCTGACGTGTGAACCTTTTCAAAATGATGAGATCCCAACTGTTGATTCTCTGAAGTGTTTCTCCTGCAGCTTTTATGTTTATGCTTTTGTTTTTGTGTTGGGTATCAAACTTGGTACCTTGCATTTGACAGACAGGCTATATGCCACTAAGCTGTCTTTCAGGCCCTGTGGTTTGATTTTTGTTCATGAACTATGTACTTACCCCTGTCTTTTAAGATTTCTACCTACTTTCTTCTCCAGAAGATGGAGGGTTTTGTTTTAATATTTCTATCTTTGATCCATTTGATTGTGCATGGTAATAGACATGAGTCTAATTTTAGCCTTCGTCATGTGGCAAGCCAGTTTTTCCAGTATCATTTATGAAGGAGGCTGTCTTTCTTCCAGTGAACATTTTGGTGGCTTTTGTCAAAGATAAGGTGGCTGACTGTGGTCTTCAGGTCTGTTTTGTTTTTTTTTTTTTTTTTTTTTTTCCAGTACCATGCTGATTTTATCATAGTAGCTGTATAGTATAATTCCAAGTCAGGGACTGTGATGCCTCCTGTCATTCCTTTGTTGCCCAGGATTGCTTTTGCTAGTCTGGGTATATTCTGATTCTAGACAGATTTTATTTTATTATTTTTATTTATTTATTTTTATGTATTTGGTACAGGGTCTCACTATACAGCTTGTACTCATAGCTATCCTCCTGCTTTCAGCATCCCCAGTACTGTGATTACATGTGTCTGCCAAAACAGTTGGTCTCGGTGGCTAGCTCAGCATGCCCAGGGGTGAGCTCAGCTTCGCATGTGGTGCTGGGATCAAACCCCGGTCCTTGCACTTGCCTAAGCAGGTGCTTGGTCCATTGAGCTATCTTGCTGGCCCGCTAGATGAATTTAGGAATGTTTGCTCTCGATATGTGAGGTATATTAATGGTATTTTAATTGAGATTGCATTACATCTGTATAAAAATTTTGGGAATATGGCCATTTTCACAATGTTGTTTTTCTTATCCAAGAGCAAGGAATATATTTCCATTTTCTGAAATCCTCTTCAATCTCTTTTGTAGAGTATTATAATATTTATTGTATAGATCTTTTACTTCCTCGATTCTCTTTTTTATGAAAAATTGTGACAAGTCCTTTACTATTTCATAAATGCCGGGACAGAATTTGAAACAGTTTGTAATGAAATTTAGAAATCTTTCCCAGTCTCCTTCTTCCTGACCTTCGCTGCATTGAAGAGATGTTGAGTTCTTCCAGAGTTTTGCTAAGCTGATTGTTTTCTTTCTTTTTTTTTTTTTTTCACATGCATGTGATTTATTAAGAAAATGACTCCAAGGACCAACCAGATAGTTCAATGGATTAAAGCACCTGCAAGCAGGTGCAGGGGCCAGGGGTTCTATCCTTGGCACCTCTGGGTGCATGCTTAGATGGCAATGGCAATTGGGAGCTGATTGTTTTCTGAACTGATGGGACTCTCCAGGTAGCTGGGTTCTGCACGGGGTTTTTCTGATATTGGATCTATTATTCTGCCCACTTTGAAGATGATCTCAGACAGTTCATGTTTCACATGCTTTGTTTGTGGAACAGGTAAAGCTTTGAGAAGTACAATATCTCCAACAGTGCATCCCTGAAGGGTGTTGTGAGCAAAGTAGGTTTCCCACTTATTAAAATACTTTAATAAGTAGGGATCCAGAACAAGTCTGGTCACTCTCACTTTAGTAGTTTTTGCATTGCTGTACCAATCACCTTCCCCTCAATCCATTTGGCATGCACAGAAGAATAGACTGCTGACATTCTATGATTCTGGTCACCTCAGGGTTCTAGTGCACAACTGCAAACACCTAGGTTAATTCTTAAGTATTTCATTTTTTTTTAGATCCTATTGCAAAAGATATTGTTTCTCTAATTTCTCTCAGTGTATTTGTTGTTTGTGTACATAAATGCTATTGATTTTGAGTGCTGACTTTATATCCTTCTATGCTACTGAATGTGTTTATTAAATTTGCAAATTTCTTGGCAGAGCTTTTGGGGTCATCTATGTACAAATCATGTCATCTACAAATATCAATTATTTCACTTCTTCCTTTCCAATCATTGTTCCTTTTATTCTCTCTCTCTTATCTAATTGCTCTGGCTAATGTTTCAAGATCTTAAAGTGAAGCTGTTTTGGTTTGGTTTCGTTTCGTTTCATTTCGTTTCATTTGGTTTTTTTTCCATTTGATGTGATATTGGCTGTTGGTTTGTGATAAAGATCAACTAATTTTATCAGGTTCAGGTAAAGATCATCTAATTTTCTGTAGGGTTTCTATCATGAATGAGTGTTTGACATTGTCAAAAATCTTTTCTGCATCTATTGAAATGATCTGATTGTGTGATTTTGGTCCTCGGCTCTGTTGATTAGGTGTATTACATTTATTAACTTGTATATTTTACATCATTCCTGCATTACTGGAGTGAATCCAATTTGGTCATGGAGTATAATCCTCTTTATGACTTGCTGCATTCTGTTTTCTAGTATATGATTGAGGATTTTTGCATCTATGTTCATTAGGAAGGTTGGTTTGTAATTTTCTTTTTGGGTTGGGTCTTTCTCTGCTTTGGTATCAGAATAATGCATTCATCCAGGATTGAATTTGAGAGAATTGCTTCCCTTTTAATTTTATTGTATAGTTTGAGAAGAGAGAGCATGAAATTTTCTCTAAATTTCTTCTAGAATTCAGCTGTAAATCTATCAGGACCTGAGCTGTTTTTACTTTTAAGTTTCTGATTACATTTTCAATTTTATTCACTGATATTGGATTATTTAGAACTTTTATATCTTCTCCATTCAATTTTGGTAATTTATATGTATCTAGAAATTTGACAATTCATATGTTTCTGTCCATTTCTTCTGTGTTTTTCATCTTGTGGGAGTAAGTAAAGATTTTGGAAGTAGGTGTTAGTGACCTTCTGAACTTCTATAGGATCTGTAGTGATTTCACCATTCTTATTCCTTATTGCTTGAATTTTTCCCCTTTTTTCATAGAGTTGGCTACAGGTTTATCAATTTTACTTATTCTTTCAAAGAACCAACTCCTTGATTCACTAATTGTAGTATTTGTTTTATTTCCATTGGATTAATTTCTGTTCTGATCTTTAAAATTTCCTCTCTTCTTTTGGCTTTGGGCTTGAATTTCTCTCTTTTTTTTCTAGGAACTTGAGGTGCATCATAACATTGTTTATTTGGGATTATTCTATCTTCTTGATGTGATAATTTACCATTTTAAATTTCCCTCTTAAGACAACTTTCATTGCATCCCACAGGTTCTGTTAAGTTTTATCTGTATTTTTATTTGATTGTAAATATTGTTCACTTTCTTCTTTAATTTCCTCTGTGACCCATTCATTGTTCAAGAGGGTGTTATTTGATTTTCTTCTGTTCATAGCATTTTTGCGAATTCTTTGTCAATAATTTCCAGTTTCATTGTACTGTAGTCAGATGATATGCATGGGATTATTTAAATTACTTTGAATTTATTTAAGCATGTTCTGTCAGTTTGTATGTTGTCTACTTTGGAGAACATCCCACAAGCAGCTGAAAAGAATATGTAATCTGATATTGTTGGGAAGAACACTCTGTAGCCATCTATGAAGTCCATTTCTTCACAAGTTTGGTTTAGTTCTGTTATTTTCTTCCTGATCTTGTGCCTAGCTAATTTATGTCTTTGTGACAATGTGACATTAAAGTTCCTCTCCACAACTGTGTTATTGCATATTTGATTTTTCATGTCTTAAAATTTATCTTATATAGTTGGGTGCTCTTACATTGGAGATATATATATATATATTTGTTATCTCATCTTGCAGTTTTCCCCTAACAAGTATGTAGTCACCTTCTTTTATCACTTTTTTAAAATTTATTTATTTGGTATAGGGTTGCACAACACAACTCAGACTCATAGTGATCCTCCTGTTTCAGCCTCCCCAGCACTGAGATTACAGGCATGTGCCACCACACCTGATTTTGTTGGCCAGCTCAGTGGTCCTAGGGTGGGGCCTATATGGCATGTGGTACCAGGGATCAAATCTGGGTCCTTGTACTTGTCAGGTCAGTCCTTAGACTGCTGAACTATCTCCCTGGCCCTTTGTCACTTCTAATCAATGTTGTTTAGAAGTTTAATTCTGGATTACCCTCACATGATGTATTGTGTATTGTATATCCTTTGACTTTTACCCTATACATTTTCTTTTTCATTAAATGTGTTTTTTGTATGTAGCATATTATTGTATTTTGTTTCTTGATCCACTCTGCCACTCCATTTCTTTTAATTGGTGAATTTAGGCCATTTACATTGGTTGTACAATGGTTATATACATTGGTTATATACATGAGTTATAACACATGTATGGGTTTATCTTTGTCATGTTATTTTTCTACTATAGGTTCCCTACTTTTTCATCTATTTAATTACTTCCTCTCTTTGGTGGTTCCATTCTGCTGTTCTTGAAGTTGTGTTCATTTCAGTCTCTTTCTAGAATATCTGTCAATACAATATTTAGTGTTGGTGGGGTGGTCATGAATGATTTCACTTGTTCTAGTCATGGGCATATCTTATCTCCCCACTAAATTTGATAGATAGTTTCATAGGGTATCTCAATCTGGTTTAGAAATTGTTTACTTTCAGAACCTCAGATATCAACTGAAGCTGTTCTTGATTTGATGGTCTGTGTTGACAAATCTGCTATGGTTCTGATGTGCTTTCCATTATAGGTGATCTGTTTCTTTTCTCTAACAGCTTTTAATTTTCTGTTCTTGTGCCAGATTTCTGGGACATCGATTATTATGTGTCTAGTGGTAAACTCATTTTGATTATGCATAATTGGAGTTCTACATGCCTCACTTAAGTGTATGTCAGATTCTTTTCTCATGCTTGGAAACTTTATTACTACTCCTTTTGCAAATAGTCTTTTTATGTCTTTTACATTGACTCCTGCTATTTTATTGACAGATATTAATCTTACATTGTTTTTCTTGGCATCAGTTTGCAGCTGATGAATTGTTATTTCCTGGTTTCTTGTTATTTTAAGTGATGTGTCCTTTCTCATTCACTAGCTACGATGCTGTCTTCAAGGTCTGAAAGTCTATCTTCAATTTCATTCAAGTGGTTTTGCTAGCTTTCAATGGAATTCCTAATTCTGAATCTGTTTCATACATTCTAATTATTTCCTGTATTATTCATTCAATGTTTCCATAATGTTTCTATCCCCCTCCATTTTTTATCTATTTCTTGTTTTGATGTGATGAGGAGTTTTTTTCATTATTTTGTCATTTCTTCTTTTATCTTAGCAATTATCTCTGATCTGATTTCCTCTATAGCCTGATGAAGTTTTGCATTTCATCAGTTGCTATAATTTCAGAAATTTGAGGTGTGTGATTTCCAAATTCTTCTGTGTCATTTTCTCTTGAACTTGTTCTGGAGTGGCTGTTGGTATGGCATTGTATTTTGTCCCTTCCTGTTGACATTTTTGAAATTCCAGTGTTCACTAGGTCTCAACAATGATGGTACAGGAGGTAAGATACAGGTCTGCAAGGCTTGCAGGACAGTGAGGGGGCAGGGTAGGCTCACCAAAGCCTCTGTTGTGTGGGTTTCAGCTTGGCTGCCACCATGGTGCGGGGAGGAGCCACTGATCAGAAAGGACCGAAGATGATGAGGCAGGCTGAAGCTCTGCAAGTCTCTTGCTATGGTGGGAGGTTCAGTGTAGGGCTCAAGAAGGCTCCCACAATGCTGGTGGGTGTGAGACAGGACTCACCAGGACCCTGTAACTGTCTGCTGCTCGCCTGCCAGGTCCCCACACTTGTTCAGTGTCTACCTGCCTTTTGTGATGATGGGAGAAGGGGCCAGAGCTCAGCAAGTTTCCAGCAATTTTGTGCACAGTGGTGGCTTGCTATATTCCTTAACATGATGTTTTATA
>NW_004524846.1:834233-853287 GCF_000260255.1 Octodon degus | reverse complement strand
GGGTATCCAAGTGTCTATTCTGTACACTACTTCATTTTCTTCAGATAAACAGGAGTGAAGTAGTTGGATCATATGTATTTCTTTTATTTCTTAAAGGATCAGTGTTCTTATTTCCACAGTATTTATATTAATTTACAATCCCACTAGCAGTATAGAAAGGTTCTTCCCCTGTACTAAATCCATAAAAATAAAGGGTTTTTTCAATTTATTTATTTATTTATTTATTGTCTTGGCACTAGCCATTCTGATTGAGGTGAGATGGAACCTCATTGCATGCAATATTTGATTTAGATTTCTCTGACAGAAGGCTGGCCAAATAGCTCAGTAGATTAAAGCACCTGTTTAGGTAGATGTAGGGGCTAGGAGTTGAAACCCGGACCTTCTATACCAGCCTCACCCCTGGGGGCATGCTGAGAAGGCGACTGAGACTAGGCGTGGTGGTGAATGCCTGTAATCCCAGCACTTGGGTGGCTGTAGACAGGAGGACCACTACAAGTTCTATCTACACAGTAAGGCCCTGTATACCCTCTCCTAAAATATAAATAAATAAAGATTTCTCTGACAGGTATAGTTATTGAGCATTTTTTCATGTATTTATTTGTCATTTATACACCTTTTGAGAAGTTTCTGTTTAGATCCTTTCCCATTTCTTCATTGGATCACTGGTGGCCATCTAACTGTGATGTGCAAACTTAGCTGTGTCTGAGAATGTTCCCAGAGGTCACTGGAATGCCACCCAACAAACTGAGCAGGGAAGACAAATGTTGGTTTAGGGTGGCACAGTCTAATAGACTTGTGACCTGGATGGACTAAAAGGGAAAGATGGAGAAAGTTACCTGCATTTTACCTGAGCGGGTGCATCTTTTGCAACTATTGTGCAATCAGACTCCAGGTTTGTGCCCATTCAGCGCAGACCCAACCTGGCAACCTTCTTGCTGATGAATTCATAAATGCCAGGGAACAACTTTAAGTGAGATATGAATGACTGACAACAAGAGAGGTACAAAAAATTAAAATCAATAACAACATGAGAATAGTTAGTTCTTCATGCAATGAGGAAAGTTAAATAAATAGTATGTTAAATTTAAATATTAATCATTGAATAGATCATGAAGAAACTTGTTACACATTTTAAACAATTTAAGCTATTTCTTAATGAACTAGGAAACCAGAAATAGAAAACATTAATGGATAAAATTGTCATGGACAGACTATACTTTAAAAAATATATTCCACTTGCAGTATGTGTAATGAATTAGAGATGCAGGTAGGATTTATATGATATGATTTAACTGAAACTAAAATGTTACATGTAAACACATTTAAATTTTTTCAGTAATAATATCTCAGAAAATAAATGTGATTGATTCATGAGGGAAAACTGATAAAATATTCCCTCCTGACACCTCTTACATCCCCATGTCTTCTTGTGCTTGTTCTTACTCATCCTTAAAATTTGAGCTCAAGGGCTGGGGAGATGGCTCAGTAGGATAAGTACTTCCTTGGCAAGTGCAAGGGCCTGAGTTCTATCCCTGGTTCTGAAAAAATAAATAAATAAATGAGCTCAACAACTATTTTCCCCATACTGGTAAAGCTGTTTCTTCTTGTACCAAAGCAGTTGTTACAAATTATTAAAGAGATAAATTCGAATATTACCCTCCTTTCAAGACAAAACTTCACAAAATAAAAAACTGTATTTATTTATCTTTGACTATCCATGTTTACAATAATATTTCACACATAGAACTTACTCAACAAGAGGTCTTTTGAACTTCTGTTTGAATTTGCAGGGAATGTGAGTTTTATGGGTTATCTAATTGTATATGCAAATCCCTTTCTCCCCTTTACTGGGAAGAAGGGGAGAAGATCCATATGCTCTCTTTAAAGATGTTAAAGTCTGTCCTGTTATATTTTTAATGTGTTTATGTCCCCAGTGTCCCCAGAAAAAAAAACAGTGTGTGAGCACATTAGTGATTTCTTTAAATAAACATATATCTCAACTGACACACATTAGCACTTTGTTAAAGACTTTGATCCAAAAGGTGTTTCCAAGTAAATTGGTGTGTGTGTGTGTGTGTGTGTGTGTGTGTTACACATATAACTTCTTTGAAGCCTTTTGTCTAACATAAAAGACATGGTTGAAAAGTTTCTTTCAAAGCCAATATTTAACACATAAACACTGAGAAAAAAAAATCCTTGTCTTTTAGTCCTCCACTGTCTAAGACCAGGGTAACTTCAATAGAAGTACTTCTAAGACTTCAATAATCATTCTTTTGGACCACTTTCATGTGTCTGAGCATAGATTCTAAATCATTATCTTTTACTCTCAAATATTCTTACTTGATTCAGAGGATGTATCTTCTTTTTTTAAAAAAATCACTTTTTTGTGAGTATATATCAGATTGTTATTTACTCTTAAAAAGCACAATATAAATTCTTTGTCAGTTCAAGGTGCTATAAAAAAGATTTGATTTATCTTCTACCTGCAAACCAAAACTAAATTGATGATGTATATGAAAGAATGGTTTTCTATATGCTGAATGTCAGGCACAAGATGAGAGTGATCCTGGAGAAAAAAGACACAGACAAGCAGCCCTAGAGTTGTCACAGCTCTCTGTCTTAAGAGAGTCCCCAGACTGTGACATAGACAGCAAAAACCCAGTTGAAACCAAAGACATCATGAGTTGTGAGTCCAGAAACCCACTTCAGAGAAGCACAGAAAGAACAGCATAACAGAAGGAATGAATTCTCTAAAGATCTATAGTGTGTTGCCTTTGTACGTCCTCAGAATATTGATAAATGCATTCACTGAATAAACTAACCAAGGTCCAGAATAGATGTGCAGAAAAAGAGTTAAGAAACTGAGGTCATGCTTCCACAGGAGCAGCAAGATTGCAGAACATCGTATCTGTAGGACTTTGGATAGCATCTTCACTCACTATTGGATACAATTAACTGTAGTATAAATGATTCTTAGTCTTGTCTAATGAATTTTTACTTTCTCCAAGTAATTTAACCAGATTGCAGAACAGCATCTAGATATATGAATAGAAAGACAAAAATATCCAAGCAACAAATGCGAAGTTAAGAATATATGGCCTTGAATAAAAATAAACTGGTCAACAAAGAAGCACAGAAGTGTGAACTATGATAAAGATAAAGAATTTATTTATTTATTTATTTATTTATTTATTTATTAAAATGGCTAGACTCATATAGTTGTTAGAATTAGCAAGAAAGGACTTTTAAATAATTTTTGAAATGTATTTGACATGTTCAAATGCTAGTGGAAACATTAAACAATTGACAGATGGGTTTTAGAAAAATGATGCAAGTAGAACTTCTAATGATAAAACAATACCCACCTGAGATGAAAACTATACCAAATGGGGTTAGCTTCAGTATATACATCACAGATAAAATAAGCGTCAATATAAGAATGAAATTAAGCATAATTATGTACTAACAAGCCCAAATAACTATATTTCTGAAAACATTTTCTTTGGTTCTTGATGCATGTTGTAGTTTGGGGTTTTTGGAAGGAGAAGTTTACAATACAGGAAACATTGTATAAGATTATTTTATAAGGAATCACCCAAAGAATCATATACATAAACAGTATAGGAAATCTGCCCACACACTAAAGACTAAAGAATCCAACGAGAGTTTGGATCCCACAATAATGTCCTGCTTGAGTTCAGCTGAAGACCTGGAGCCCATAACAATGTTTTCCAAAAGTCCAACTGGAGGCCTAGAACCCACGACAATGTCTCATACAGCACTGTTTCATGAATCTGTGCTGGGAAGGCCCAAATCAGTGGTGGAAGCTAGAAGTCTGTGTCATTGGGATAGAGTATCTGCTACCAGACTGAGGGATCTGCACTGGAGCCAGGGAGCAACACTGAGGTGCTGACCTCCTCTGAGGAGGAGGAAAGTTGAGTTTCCATCAGGAAAGCCAATGTGACAAGCTTCTCCAGGACACTGAGCTGTGCACTATCTTCCCTGCCAGAGCCAGGGAATGGCTCTGTTCATTTCTACAAAATGAATTGTAGCCATTCTCAGGGACAGTAAGGATCCCAAGTTTCTCCTCCAACAAGAACAGCCAAGTTCACCGAGAAACCCACCATGATTAGGTCCTCCAGCAGAACAGCCCAAGAGAACCAGCAGCTTCCAACAGCTTCTCCAAACAGTTTCTCTAGTTCTGCCTCTTCCCCTGCTGGAACAATCCTCAGGTGGGCCTCTGATACCCAGTATCATGCTAGTTACATTCAGCTGGTGTAAAATGACCGCCAGTTGGCAATCTGCCACAATGCATAATGTGTATTAAAATGTTTGGCAGCAGTGTCTAACACATCAAGTCTTAAGCTTACATCATTATAATTGGTATCCTATGGTAGCACTAAAATATTAAAATAAATGATTATATTCATTAAGATAGTTAAATAATCAGCCATAGAATATTTTTTGCTTTCATGTTAACAAATAACTCAATCACTAATGATAACTTAAAGATTACCTAAAGAGATTCACAACGCAATATTGCTGTATTTGGTCATTAAATAATCTGAAATATTTATTGCTACATGCCATATACAACTAAATGAAAAAGAAGTTATAGCTAATAAGGGTAACATAAATGTAGCATGATTTTGTTTTGTTCTTTTGCATGTTTCTGCGCAATGCTTTCAAAGCAAAATGGCTAGAAGGGCACATGTGAAAATTTAAATCGTTTATTTTGGAGATTGTCTTTGGAGGGTGCTCTGTTTCTTTTTCTTTCTTTTTTTTTTTTTTTTCTTTGCTATGGTTGTATCACCTGTATTTTATTTAAACAGCGCTTGTTTTTATTCTTAATTATTTTTCCAAAGTGCTGTAGTGAAAGACAGACTGGACTGATCACATATGTAGATACTCAGCCATGGCTCCTTGCTTTGTTTTTCATAAGCTGCTTACATAATGTTGGAAGCGTCCAATTATTTTTAGTACTGTGCACTCTGCCTTCCAATAACTCCCATCAAAAGGTGTCTACTTTAAAAAAATGTACTTGATTTATCTTGGAAAAATTCAAGTTGCTATTACTTTTTAACAGGTTTCTTTTCCTCTTTTTGCCAAGAATTCACTTGAGGGGTTTCATTGTACCATACTTCTATTTTGTCAAACAGGGAACAAAAGGATTTATTCTTTTAAACATTTTTTGTTTTGTTTTTAGTAGGTGTTCTTTTGAGAGCAGACTACTGAACTGAGATTTTTCTCCAATCAAGTTCCACAGTAGGAGAATGAAAAAACGAAAGAACAAAAGATTAGGGGAAATAAATGAAAAGCTATTATCTTAAAAAAGAGGTTCCTGGTTTAAGCCTTATTGTTTTAATGTCCTTTATGCACAAAGAAGCTACTTGAAAATTCAGTCAACTTTTTCTTTAGTTTCAGAAAATTTCACATATTCTTTAATGGAAGAAAATGACAAAAGACTTCCTCTGCAAATACCAAGTCAATAAAGCACCTTCCTGCTCTAATAAGAATCACCTGGCTTCACAATTTCAGCTTTCCTTGGCAGACTATGCCACTTGGGCAAGTTTAAAAATACATTCCTGAACCTTAAGCTCTTCATGCGTCAAATACAAATAGGAGAATACAGTAGGCATGTCAGAGGCTTTCGTAAGGATTAAGTAAGATAAGACTTCTATGGTATCAGAACACTTATAGTTGTATTATTAGCATTCAAATGCTGGTTATTGCATTAATATTCTATTCTCAATATTATATAACAACAAACACCACTCCTGATGTTATTGTTATTATAGGTAGGTAAGGGTTTTAGTCAATATAATTACAAAATAAAGCCTAAACGGAAGCTATCTTAGTATTAGAAGATAGAACCTGCAGCAATCTATTTACCAATATGGGTGATGATTTTTAGTTTCTCTCTTCCACTGCACCAGATTGCATCTTTCTCTATCACCATAGTTAATGTTCACGTAAAGTGCAGTAGCACAGGCAAAGTAGATCCTAGGGACTGGACAAATAGATCCTCCTTATGTGGACAAGTACCTCCCAGCATCCAACATTTACATAGACAGTGTACGCATAGCATCAACTATTAAAGAATTCCAAGAAACCTGTGGACCACTAATAATTTACAAATAACAGTTCAAATATTCATAGACATTATATGAGAAGAGCTCAATTTAAAAAGAGTTAAACATTGCATAGTTTTATGTAACTTGTTGCCAGTTACGAAAGTTCATGCACATTTCAAGCCATTTTAGATGTCTCTGTGTGTATGTGTATACATATATGAAAATTATATAGATAGACCCTCCCCACAGATACAAAAAATCCTATTTAACAGCCTTATATTACATGATATTAGTCCTTAAAATATATTTTCAATTTCAATATGCAAATTTAATTTTCAGACGGGGGAGATAGCTCAGCAGTATAAGCACTTGCCTGTCAAAAGCAAGGTCCCAAATTTGGTCCCTGGTACTATATGCTATGCTGGCCCCAGAACCGGGTGTGATAGCACATGCCTGTACTCCCAGTATGGGGACGTTAAGACAGGAGGATCACTACAAGTCTGAGCTGTGTAGCAAGACCCTGTATCAAATAAGTAAATAATAAAATAAAAATATTTAAATAAAAATAAATTTAATTTTCATTTTTCATTGTCATTCAAATGACTTCTGTTTTGTTACTTACTTGTTTTTATATGCTAGTGTTAGGTATCATCCCATGTACAGGTCTGTCCTATGTAACCTGGGGGTCCCTTAATTCTGTTTCCTGAATATTTTAGAGATGTTTAGTCCAACAAAACAGAAGTCATCTGGCTGACAATGAAAAATGAAAAATGTAATTTGCATATTAAAACTGAAGAAGCATTTTATGATTAATACCTAATTTAAGTCTGTTAAATAGGATTTTGTGTAGCTGTGTGATCTATGTATCTACCTATATACATTTTTTCAGCTTTGACTCAACTATGTTTTATTTTTATCCTAAGGGAAGAATCTAAATATCTAAATCAAAAGTAGAATTACTAGTCTGTGGGTATTTGTTTAGTGTATATATACACACATATCAGATACAGATATACTAAAAGGCTTAAAATGTGCATATATTTATGATTTTGATATTCTAATTTTTGTGAAAACTTTAGTGAAATCCAGTTCAAGTTAGCTTAAATTTTATGGAATGATTGCCATTTTGATAATCACATGTGAGGATTGAACCTCTTACCCATACTTTGTAAAATTCACTATCTTTAAAATTTTCATTTTTATTAGTATGTGTGTTTGCAGTATATAAAGATTGTGTTCACCATGAGGAATTGGTACAAGTACATAACACATCTCAACTTATTATTATTATTACTATTTAATGTTTTCATAAACAATCTACAAAGCTATGTATTTCATTTGGAAAAATCTATAATTTATATCAAATATGCCATTCTCTATACAATGTTCTCAAACTTATTTAACAATATATGTGAGAGATTTCATCTGATTGATACACTATTAATGTTTCAATTATTTTTATCCTATATATATTTCCAGTGGTTGAATATAATATTATCATTTATGTTTTGTATTATTTGAGACAGGCTGGCCTTATAGTCACTGTGTAGCGCATGCCAGCCTACAACTCTCAGTGATTCTCCTGCCTCAGCTACCACATCTGTCAATATTATCCTTTTTTATTTTGATTAATATTAAAACTGTTCAGTTCTTGTCCTCTTTTCTTGCTCTACCAGATGGGTTTTCCACTTATTGCTATCCAGAGCTCTTTGCACATTAGTGAATGTTTCTATATACCTATAGTGCTAGATCGATTTTCTCACGAGGCACACTTTAACTCTAAAATTATTTTGAAAACATCTTTTTACAAGTAGTGTTCTTACCAGCTGTATATAACGGCATTGGTCTTTGTCTTCTTCAACATGTTTTGCTTTCAGAATTTATCAGTATTTTTCCACTATGAGTGAAATGGTACCTGTTCTAAGATCTATTTGTCCATTCCTTGATTAATAGCAAAGTTAGGCATTATGTCAGAGGCCCTTTGGCCACTTAGGTTTCTTTTGTATTAGCTGCATGCTAATAAAATTATACACTTTAACAGTACCTGGCAATTTGGCTGATGAACTATGGGACAAAGAAGTGAGATACCAAGAGCAATTGAAGCAGCCAAGAGGGCCTTAATGGTCCCCTCAACTTGATTAGAAGTGCTTCATCCCTATCTTCCTTTGCTCAAAAAAACTGATTGTAGAAAATTTGTCATTTTAAATGTTTTCTCTGCTTCTCTGAAATATAAATCTTCCAGGGTCTAGTCAGTGTTACAACATAAGAAGGCTTTTCTCAAAGACCTGGAATCTGTCTCTTTGAAACAGGATAAGAGAGCCCGGCATCAGACAAAAAGTCAAAGAGTAGTTCAGAGATGGGCCTTGCTTTTATCACTCATTCTCTCCTTTGCAAGCGCAAAAGTCCCACGAGCTCTCTTACTGTCACCACAGAGTGGTGATCACAATACACTGGAAACCTCCCTGGGGATCCCGCCTCCATACACACCATTTCCCAATGCCACCACCTATGCGACCAGAGTTCAACACATAAAACCCTGAGGTCAGACCAGACCTAAACCATAGGTGTGGGCAATGATGGCTAATAACACCGTATTATTAAAAAAAACTCTAGGGAGTATTTTTTATGTTTCAGTGCTTTTGTTGAAGCTAGTTGATAGTACATATGTATTCTCATGTACAAAGGAGAGATCCAGAGGACAATATATGTGTTAATGTTTGATTTTGCCATTCCATAATGTAGATATATTTCAAAATATCTCATTGTACAAATATATTCCAGGAATATATATAGTATACACATACATATATGCATATATTATATTTGAAACATACAATAATTGCAATTATCATGAGGAATTACTACATATACATCTTGATAACATCTTAATAATTTTTACTGCTTCTTCTCTCCATGTTTCCCCTCCCCAAACCCAGTTCAATTTCTAGTCTTTAATAGATGTGTCTAGTCTTTAAAAAAAGATAAAATCGAAAAGAAAGAGAAAAGGAAAGAGAAGTAAAGATTATTAACATTCCAGATCTCAATAGACAGGACAAACAGGGAATACACTAGGAAGGCATTTCACTGAAAAACCAGTTGACTTTGAGACCACCAAATGACTATGGGTAGATGAAGGAAAGAGGTGGAGTCTAGATGTCAGGAAAGCTCTCCTTGCCGTCAAACAGATCTTTATGTGCACCCACACTCATTTACTACCCTGTAATTTTAATCGAGCTTTTATTCTTTTCTTTGGCTTACTATATTATATAAAATGAGGGCTAATGTACCAAATTCAGGAGAATTAAATAATGATAAAATTATATGACTGCATAATAAATGTATATAAATATATATATAAACTTTTTATGTCAGTTACATATTTTACAGTGGTGTATTGTACACAACAAGTGCTCAAAACTGGGTTTAGTTTCACTACACGGTACTCTTATGGTACTTCCTCATGTTGTAGTATTAAATCATTTTCACCATTGTTTATATTTATGACTTGTAATTGCTTGTTTATGTTCACAAAACTACTTTAAAATAATACAAATAGAGCTGGCGAGATAGCTCAGCAGTCGAATGCACCTGCTTAGGCAAGCTGAAGCAACTGCAGGGACCGCGGTTTGATCCCCAGCACTACATACCATGCCAGCCCTGCCCCCAGGGCAGGCTGAGCCAGCCACAAAAAAAAATACATAAATAAATAAAATAATACAAATAAGAATGAAACTGTAAGCACGAATACATGAAAGGAATGAGTAACTGAATCTTGATGAAAAGTGCACTTCCAAGATCAGAAAAGTCTCTGTGTATTTTAGGAAAAATTATTTTGGGTTAAATGTGCTTTAATCTGTCCATAAATACAGAAAAAAGGCATATTTTCAGGGAATAGCATCTTCCGAAGCAATTTTATATGACTCAAGAGTGTTTAATATTTTCATTAGCAGCTTCTGAACAAAAAGAAGTTTTGAGGCCGTAAAATTATAAATATATCTCTTTGCACAGAATAGGTGCCTCATGCACTTATTTTGATGCTGCTCGTACTACTTTGAAAAGCAGTTGATTCTCTGTATGGAAGCTTTCCTTTGCAGTCAGCATGCCACAGCTTTGCTGCATATAACTCCGTTCTTGACTTCCTTAGAGAGAAATCTTAACTTCACATGTTATGTAGTCATTAGAATTATGTCCTAACGTTTTATCTTCTAAAGAATAAAAATTTGAAGTCACAAGCAGGAACTTTAAGGTCCCAGGTGAGTGTTTTTCCTTTGTATGAGTTCAAAGAATGAATCTCTCATACAGGATGAACCTACAATGTAAAGGACAACAGTGTCCATCCTGATTTTTGCCTATGAAGGCAAATGTTGTGTTGTAGGGCAATCTCAAACACCAATGCAAAATTCACAAAAACATCCCCTCTGACTATTATTATTCATATTTACTACATCAAATGGCCCAATCACGTTGTCAACTTTTAAATTAAATACAATTAGTGCTAATGAATTAAGTTCTCCATTCACTCATATTACTAAAGAGTAGGTTATTCCACTTGCAATTAGAGAGTCAATAGTTGTGAACCACAGGCATTTTATTGAAGTTACATTCCTCTAGAGAAAAGAATACTGATTTATGAACATTTCCTTGTCAAAGGAATATCTGTAAACATTGTTAGCTTCCCTTTGTTTTTTTTTAACCTAGATATCAGATTCTTTTCAAGCTTCAAGTAAAGCACTATGCAGAGCTGGATTTTTCAGTAACAACAGCATTTTCAAAGAATATTTTAATTTTAGAATTTTGTAATATATATTATCTCAACATGGCTCTGAATTTGGCAAAAATTTTGCAGTGTTTTTACCCTAGAGTGACTCGAATTTCCTAACATTTGTAATTGGAAAAGAAATGTTGATTCCAAGGACCATGCTCTCTTTTGTGACTTTCACAGTAAAAATGCACTGCTTTGATGTATGCTTTTCAGAGAAATCTGAGCGAGTCCTGTTATCCATCTCATTGTTAAACATCTCAATATGTTTTAAAAATATCTTCTCATCTGTCATGCAGTAGTCATCCAGCAAGCATATTTTCTCCAGTGATTGGATAAAATGAATCTGAATTTTAAAAATATGCTGTAGGGGACAAAGAGTAGAATAAATCCGTAGAATAAGCACATTCCTGGCACAAGTGCAAGGTTCTAAGTTCAATCTCTGGTAATGAAAAAAAAAATGCAATAAAATGTTGAGATTTATTTATTGTTATTGAAGTCATCTATAATTATTTCTAGAATATAGTGAAAAAAATCTCATGATAGTCATGTTTAAATCACTTAAGTTGTATTTCAGATAAAATTGGCATAAGATCTCACACTGTTTTTACAATCGCTACCACAAGAGGTGACAATCTCCTAAAACCACCATAAATAGAAGATCTTTACTTCAATTATCCACCTTCTAGATGTTTCCCCATGCTCTCTTTCAGAGGTGTTGATATCATTTATCTTTGCATTCATATATTTTCTTATTAACTCTATGAACTTTAATTACATTTGGCTTATGTTGAAGAAGGAGGCTTGCTGAATATGAACTACTTTTTAAACTTCAAGATTCTCATTTGGGAATTATCTATCTTTTCTGTTTTACTTTAACAATGATACATTTCTTTTCCACTTCAATTGTTCCTTATTCACATTATCACAATTCATTACATTTTTGTCTATCTCTTTCTTCTCCCTAACTCACTCAAATCTTATTGCTTCTCCTACACTCAATCATCCAACGTATATCTCTGGATCAATTCTATGGCATATCTGTTTTTATGTCTGGATCACAGAGAAAAAGTACAATGTTTTAAACTGATCCCACTATAAATCTTCATTTTCTTCAAATCAACTTAAGTCCCAAGTGTTGCTTCATGATTTTTGAGCAACTTATTTAGCCCTTGTTGGCTATTTTTTTCAATTTGCTCTCATGACTACTTTGCAGATGAAATCATAGCTAAAAAGGCAAATAACTGCAGGTCTTACACTATGTTTTCTGTCATACCCAGGGCTTGCAAGGGAAACAATAGGACAAATAATTTATAGGATTATTTTATAATAGTCACCCAGATTCAGATACAAAAGAGTGCAGGAAATCTGTTTACATACTAAAGACCCGAAGACTCCAGCTTAGGGCCTAGATCCCACAGCAATGTCTTGCATGAATCCAGCTGAAGACCTAGAACCCATAACAATATCTTGTGCAAGTCTGTTTTCACTGGAAAGACCCAAAAACCAATGATGGAGACCAGAAAATCTGTGCCAGCAGACTAAGAAATCTGCACTTAGATCCAGGAGAACCTCTCAAAGTAAGGACCAGAACCCTCTCGAAAAGTACCATATGCATCTTTAGCAGCAACAAGGTTCCAAGCTTCTCCGGTGATGAGAACAGCCAAATTCATATCAGGAAAACCAGTATGTCAGTCTTCTCCAGGACTCTGAACAGTGCAGCATCTTCCCCTCCAGACGCAGGAATGAACCCTCAAAGTAAGGACCCAAAGTGAACAGCAGCTATCCTCAGTGACAACAAGGTCCCAAACTCATCTAATGACAAAAACGCTGAATTCATATCTAGAAAGCCAGCATGACAAGCTTCTCCAGCAGAATCAACAGTGCTAGGAAAACCAACAGCTCTGCACCTTCCTCTCCATTCTCCTTTTTGTGTTGTTGGCCACAATTCTCAGAGGGATGTCTATACCCAGCACTACTGATCCAGTTCAACTGAGTGTTACAAATTGACCACCAGTTAACAATCTACAACATTTGCCAAGTCTAGATGTCTTGAGAGGAACCTACTCATCTGCATTGTAAAAGTTTCTCAGCAGAATGTTATGGACACTAAAATTTGAAAATTCTAGTGATAAAAGAGTTTAAAAAGTTAAGACGATAAATTTAAAACAAGGGCTGGCCAAATAGCTCAGTGAATTAAAGCACCTGCAAGCAGGGCCAGGGGACAGGGGTTTGACCCTTGGGCCTGCCATGCTGACCCCACCTCCAGGATATGCTGAGATGTCAGTTGAGACTGGGTGTGGTGGCACAAGCCTATAATCCCAGCACTTGGGAGGTTGTAAACAGGTGGATCACTACGAGTCTGATCTAGCAGTGAGACCCTGAACACCCTGTAGATCCTCCCTAAAATACAAAAATAAATAAATAAATAAATTTAAAACAGAGATAGGTAGGCTATAATTAACATTAACTAGTTAAATTTTCCATCATGTTAGAAATGAACAATTCTTTCAAAAATAATTCATTTAGTTATCACACCATGCATTTTTACTTAGACATAAAGATTCTTTCATTAAATCATTGCCTATTCAACACGCTGAAATATGTAGAAAAATGCAGATGCGTTTGGCATATCAAATGAGCCTTTCTTATTGAAGTAAGGTGATTAGTTGGTTTTTAATTGAGAACTTTTGTGATCAGACAATTTCGCCAAGTACAATCACTCCTCTCGCACCTTACTGCTCCATACCATCTTCTGATGGAGAAAGAGACCCATTTTCTTATGTAACTACATTCTAGAAACCACTTAAGTTCATTTAAACTGCAGATAAACTCACTTGCTCACCCCCTCCTCATGTAACTAACCATAAACTCACTTAGAGAAAAACAAGGTCATAAAGACAAAAACAAATAACTAAACAAATTGGAAACTAAGGTAAATGTTAAACCGCAATGTCCCATGACCAGCAAATGGTCAAAAGTATATGGGAAATGTAAATCTTTTGTGATTTGTGTAAAATTCTGAGAATAACATAATATGGTGCTGTGCTCTAAAAGGTATATAACCTAGAGGTGAAGTCCAAACTGATGCCTGTACTTTTTAGTCCTGACTTGAACTCAGGGCATCAGGTATCAGTTTCTGACTCAAAATAAAAGTTTCTTTGTACCTATACTTTCTCTCTCTCTCTCTCTCTCTCTCTCTCTCTCTCTCTCTCTCTCTGACATTTGCTTCAATAGCTCTTTTCATATAAAAGAAAATTGTGGGGCTGGGTACGTGCCTTGTAAGCACAAGGGCCTGAGTTCAATCCCTGATTCTGCAAAAAAAGAAGAAAAAGAAAGAAAGAAAGAAAGAAAGAAAGAAAGAAAGAAAGAAAGAAAGAAAGAAAGAAAGAAAGAAAGAAGAAAGAAAATTTCTCTGTGTGCTTTACATTCTTTTATCTTAAAGAGAATAGAAATATCAGAGAAAACATTAGAAATGATACACACTTTCAAAGAAAAAAAACCAAGATGATTCTAGGTATTCAACAGTGGTTGTTACATTGTACATTGTTGTTCTCAATATAGAAATTAGTAGTGCAATGATTTTTAGCTATAGTATGTAAATGCATACATGACTTTTCCCTTCCTTTTCTTTATTTTCTCCTTTCCTTCATTTCAATTGTTTATTCCTTTTGCTCATATTCTTTCCCTCTTACAATATCTATTGTATCTTTCAGACTTCATTTACTCTTTCAGGTTCCTACACTAAGGAGACAAAATGATGTTCATATGGGTGGGTCTGATTTATTTCACTTCTGAGTACAGTCTCTAGTTACATCCATTTACTGGTAAAAGCCTCAAGTTTATCTTTCTTTATAGCTGAGTAATACAACATTATATAAAAATACCATATGGTTTTGATCCATTCTTCAGTTGACAGACATTCAGGATGTTTCTAAGATTGAGCTATGACAGATTTTGCTGCTGAAAATATGAATGCACATGTATCACCGTGGTAGGAGATCTGCCATTCTTCTTGAAAAATACCTAAAAAGGAAATAGCTGGGTTTAAAGGGACTTCTAATCTTACTTTTTTGAGGAATTTTCATCGAGGTTGGAAATGCTCCTTTTGCCCCATAGTTTCTCCAGCATTTGTTATTCGTTGATTTCTTTATAATATTCTTTCTGGAGTGAGATGGAATCTCAGTGATGTTTTGATTTGCATTTCTCGAGTGACTAATGATGCCTTAAAGAGGCTATGTTTCTTCCAGTGAACATGCTTGGTCCCTTTGTTAAAGGTGACTGTGTTTGTAATTGTGTCTGCATCTTCTAATCTGTTCATTGATTCTCCAATCTGTTTCTTTGCCAACAGCATGATGATTTAATTATAGCAGCTTCATAGGATAATTTCACGTCATTAATTATGGCACTTCCTGCCTTGCCTTTGTTGCTCAGGATTACTTTTGCTATTCTAGGTCTTTTCTGGTTCCAAATAAAGTTTAGAAATGTTTTCTCTAGATCTGTGAGATATGCTGATGGTGTTTTGATTGTGATTACATTAAATCTACATAAGAGTTTGGAGAGTATAGCCATTTTAAAAATGTCAATTTTTCCTATCCATGAGCAAAGAATAACTTTCCATTTTCTGACAGCCTCTTCAATCTCTTTTTTTTTTTTTTTTGAGCATTGTACCTTTTATTGTATAGATATTTTACTGTCTTTGTTAGATTTCCTGTGTTTAATTGCTTTCCCTGCACTTGCCAGGCAAGCGCTTATTCAACTGAGCCATCTCCGCAGCCCCTTCTTTTAGGACTTTAAATAATTCATTTTAAGTTCTTCTTGACTTCATGGTTTGAGTTGAGAAATCTGCTGTGATTCTGGTAGGCTTTCCTTTATATGTGATCTATTTGTCTTCTTGACTCTCTTTGAATATGTTGTTGTAGTGTGGTATTTCCGGACCCTCAATTACTATATGTTAGGGTGTAATTTATTTATTTTTTGTCTTTTATATTGATTTTACTTATTTGTTTGTGTATTATGGATTTGGTACAGGGTCTCACCACAGAGCTCAGACTCGTAGTGATCCTCCTGTTTTCAGCCTTTCCAGTGCTGGGATTATAGGCGCGAACTACCACACCCAGACTAAAAACTCACATTTTAAAGTAATCAATATAAGCAAGGACTAGACAGAAAAACAATAGCAGTTTATCTCTTGCAAAGAAATCAGGCTTCTTAGCATTTCTTAAAACTGTTAGTATTAGCCCACATAAATAATTCCATTGACAAACCATAAGACATAGCTATAATTGTTTCACAAAAAGGTATTGTAAAAATTATTACTAGAATATTAAATGAGCACTCCTCATGCAAATTATCAACTTTGCAACATCTTAAAATGATGAACAAGTATAACCCCTAATCATTTTACAGCTTCTTGTCTAAAGCTTATTCTCTAACACACGGACCTGTATGAGATGAAGCTGTATTTCCCTTTGTTTTGGCCAAGGTCTTTGCTTCTTTCTAACCTAGTGGTATTAATACGCTCTTACTTATTTCAGAAGAGCTGTCAAGACTTCTGTCTACTGGAAGCTGACTGCTTTCTCCTTCTCTTGCCACCTGCATATTGTACTTTTGTTGTCCTAAGGAAATGGAAAATTAGACCATGGATGGCTTGGTTTTGTGTTTGATTCAGCAGGGAACATTGGATGAGCCTAACCTGGTTTCATTTTCCAACTAGAGGCCTTTGGGCAATAGAGCAGGATAGGATGTGAAACTTCTGACAAGTTGTGCCTAAATTTTAATGCAATGGGAAATCCTGTGCAAAAGCATAAGAAAAAAAGTTAGGATAGATATACAGCTACTTTCTTTTAATTCAATGGGAAGAAAGATTTGTATCAATAGTATTTGGACAGGATATCATGTCTGCATCTTGTACTATGAATAACCACTAAGAAGATAACAATATGCAATGCATTAATTATTGAAACTGTCCTATTAATAGATTTTGAAACTGTCTCATTTTTATGTTTCTCAATAAAATTAAAAATCTCTACAGTTATTATATTTCAGGGCTTAAGCACCAGAAATATCCTCATTGGCTCACACAGGAAAAATACTTTTAATAGTCTAATGATATCTTTATTTTCTCTTTTAAAAGTTTGATTAAGTTGTGTGGCTTTAAAAACAATTCATTTATATTTGTAATTAATAAGTGCTCTTTTATTTTAAAATTCATTTGGTACTGTGAAGGTTAAATTTGTCAATTTGATTGGCTGGAGAGCTGGCTCCTCAGTGATTAGCAAGCATATTCCTCGGTGTGTTAGGGTGGGTCGTGGGCATGTGACCCTGGGTACTGTGTATGGTCTCTGGCCCTTTCTGTCCAGTGGTGTTTCCCTGCTCCACTTCCTGACTGCCATGGAATAAGCAGCTCTGCCCCATGATGCCTTTCTGCCGTGCGGTTCCTCCCTGGAACCAGCTGATCAAGGACTGAATCCCAAGACCATGAGTCAAATAAACCATTTCTCCTTTAAGTTATGTGTCAGGTGCTTGGCCCCAGCAGTGGGAAGGCTGACGAATACAGGTATCACAGCAACAATTTACAAACACAAGTGCATACAACACATGGTATGTACATGCACACAGACAGACATAAAACTTAAATTTATTGTTCATCAGCTTTTCTTCTATAGTCTCCTTCTTTAACAGTCATATTGTTAGTTGAAGGTAGGATTTCTGGTTGTAGTGATGTGAATCTGAAATTTAAAGGAGGCTTCCTGCTCTTTTAACCTGAATTTGAGTTTCCCTGCTGTTGTAGATTTATTTTGGATGATTATTTATTATTTATTTTATAGTCTCACTTATCTGTATGTTAGATTCTTTCCCCACGCTTGGGAAGTTTTCTGCTTTTGCTTCTACAAATAGTCTTTTTAAGTCATTTGTATTCACTCATTTTTCACTGACAGTTATCAGCCTTATGTTGTTCATCTTTGTGTCACCTTGTAGCTGTTGAATTATTGTTTTCTGGTTCTTTTTTATTTTTAAGATATCTTTCCTTTCCTGGTCACCAGTTAAAACATTGTCTTCAAGGTCTGAAAGTCTGTCTTCACTTTCATTCAAACAGTTTTGCCATTTTTAATAGAATTTTTAATTTCCTAGCTACCTATTTAAATGTTCCATGCATTCTATTTTTTTCCTATAATGTTCATTCAAGGTTTCCATCATTTTTCTATGTTTCTTTTTTTTTTTTTTTTTTTTTTTTTTTTTTGCCTGAGAGATTATTTCTGATGTGATTTCCTCTATACCTACCTGGAGTTGTTTCTTTACTTCACTTGAAATTGTTTCAGAGATTTCAAGTGTGTGACTTCCAATGCCTTCTATGCTGATGTCTCCTAATTTGTTCTTGGTGGGCTGCAGGCCTGAGATTGTATTTTGCTCCTTCAGCTTTTCATTTTCTATTTCAAAAAGAACTCTTCATTTTGATGTCTGTGATAAACCTTGTGAAATTTCTATAGTAGATAGCTGTATCACTACTATCTCAGTTACTGTGGGAAGTGGCTATGCTTCAGGGATATCTGCTGTGTGTCAGAGATTCTTGGCTTGTGTCTACTCCAAGACCTTGCCTTCCCAATTAATTGAGAATAGGATGTTGGTTTCTGTTGGGCACTGTCCTCCATCTTTAGGCATTTACTCTATTGGGTTATTCAGTTTTTTTTTAATGTACTTAGTACAGGGTCTAAAGGGTCTGTGTAGTGATCCTCCTGTTTTCAGCCACCCAATCACTAGAATTACAGGCACACACCACCATGCCCAGTCTCAGTCGCCATCTCAGCGTTCCCCTAGAGCAGGGTTGGCACTGCATGTTGGGGATTGAACCCCTGTCCCTGTGCCTGCTTAATCTGTTAAGTTATCTGACAGGCCCTTATTGGGTTATTTTTAATAATAATAGTTATGAAGCTTCTT
Source organism: Octodon degus (assembly GCF_000260255.1). Classification (NCBI taxonomy): domain Eukaryota; kingdom Metazoa; phylum Chordata; class Mammalia; order Rodentia; family Octodontidae; genus Octodon; species Octodon degus. The sequence goes on along the minus strand of NW_004524846.1, from coordinate 834,516 downwards.
TGTGAAATGCCAATAAAAAGAATTATAATTTCTGCAATGCAATTAATTATAGAGCATTGTTTAAAGCCATTTTCACATTATTAGGACTATTTTCAGAAGAGCTGTCAATTAATTATTCATTAATCATTCAATTAATAATCATTTAGCAGAATTGAATTTTACAATATATGATTTGATTATGAAATAGCATTTACAAAATTGATCTTTTTATTTATTTGACAAGAATTTTGATTTCCTGATATTGAGCTTTTTTCACTTAAACAAAATAAATTATGATAAAATT
>NW_004524846.1:824301-831898 GCF_000260255.1 Octodon degus | reverse complement strand
ATTTTAAAGAGATTAGAAAAATAATAGATAAGACACTAAGTGGAAAATCAAAATAAAATTATTTCCTGTAAAAAAAAATATATATATATATATATATATTTTAAAATATATATTTTTTTCTCATAATATTCGTAATATTCCCTATTCCCCCAGAAGATCTTACTTGTTCACCTAACTTGGGCAATAACAAATGAAGGTCTTTGAATAAACCACTTCAAATCATGACTTTGGTTTCAACTGGCATTCTCTTTGCCATAAAGAATTGCTTTCATCTAATTTGAAATTATCATTAGCGTGTGTTGCTTCTCCAGCCAATACCTTTCATGTGCAGGGGAAAAAAGGCAATTATTTTTATCATTGCTTATTTCTTTTTAAAGTAAAACTGAAAAGAAATGAACTGAATGGCCATCCTCTTATCAACTATTTTCCTGCTGTGCTCTGTACTACAATTACTATTCTTTGCATAGACTGGGATGTAGGTGCAGCACTGTGTTTTGTGACAGTCACACATCACTACGGTCCATCACGATTCGTCCTGATACATCCACCACTCAAAAATTGTACTAACAAAGTAGAAATCACTTCTAGACAAAGCAAAAAAAAAAAAGTCAACTATACTACTTTGCTTTAGATCCAAAATATCATCACCCCAAATATCTCATGTATTCAGAGCTGGGATTTTACAACATGATTGAATCATAAGGGCTCTAATTTCATCAATAAATTAATCAGCTGATTACATCATAATTTGATGGCATTGTTGGGAGGTACCTGTGATTGAAACTTAGGTGATGTAGCTTAGTTAGAAAAGGGAAGGAGTTGTGTGATCTGTCCTTGGAGGCTATATCTTGTCTCTGGCATCCCTTGAGCCACACCTTATACCACACCATTCCATCATGATGTTTCTGCTTTAGAAGCATCTGATCAAGGACTGAAACCACACAAACTGAGCAAAAAAAAAAAAAAAAAACCTTTCCATTTCTAACTTGATATTTTACATATTTTAAGGGAAGATTTTCAATTGTATTGAATTAGGAGATTCCTTGAACATTAGTAAAGTGCAGTACTGGGTGTTTCCATGAAGATAGTTGGGGAAATCATTGGCAAGTGGAACAGCAACTACGGTAGGTGATTTTCCTTGAAGGTGAGTGTACCATGCAAGAGGGTGGTCTTGGTATGGAACCAAAGTGCAAGGAGAAGGAACACTACATGCATCCACATTCTGTCTTCACTTTCTGGCTGCAGAACTGTGAGCAGCTGTCCTGCAGCACACACTTCTGCCCTGATGTTTCTGACTCACAAAAAGCCTAAAAGCAAGGGAAGTAGTTGACCATGGGCTAAAACTCTGAAAACCATGTGCAAAATAAATATCTGTGTTTACAGTCACATGCATGTGTGTTTTTCCTGTAATACAATCACAGAGTAGGTGCCATAATTCAGTTATTTTGAAATTATCAAAAGCATATTTTCTTAAAAGCTTATTTTAAAAAATATCATGAAGCAAGTCAAATAAATAATTCAACCTTATGGCTTATTTGTAAAATATTCTTGTACTTTTTATAAGAACATTGACTATTTTTAGGAGTTTTTATTTTTTCCACACATTTATTCATTTCAATAATAAGGTGTGGATTTTCAAATGGATTTGAATTGTACAATAAGCCTCAGATGTCAGACATTTTTATGTTCTTGTTTTCTTTCCTATTCTCCATATAGCAAGTTGTTTTAAATTTTCAGAAATCTGTTTTAGAGATTCTATATCAAACTAATAAGCAAGTCATTGCTGGTTTATGATCATTAACTCATACACTCAGTGCCATTCACCACCGAATCTCATGGTCCTTGGAGAGTTTGAAATCACCTATCATAAAAGTCTACAAAACAAGCAGAAATCATGAAGGATTGCACACAGCCGCACTGCACTCCTAGCGTCTCATGAATACATTTTTTTCAGCCCATCAAACTGAAAACACAAAATCATGTTTATCACTTATCCCTCTGCTACAATGTATTTCTTTTCCTGAATCTCCTATTTTCTGCTGATGGTACCACTGTTTTTCTTCTAAATCATTTCTGCTAGAAAGGAATATGTGCATATATTTTAACTCTTTGTTCATTTAAGGACTGAATGTTATAAGGAATTTCTAGGTTTTTTTAATTATTTCATTAACCTGATGAACTTTTTTCATCACCTCTTATCTTTTAAGGAAAAATCTTAAAGCAGTACTGAAGTAACAATCACCAAGGCCTCCAAATATCTTTCCTGGAAGATAGCTTTTCAAAGATACACCTTTACTAAGTGACCATTTTTGTCATAGACCAATGACTAGAGAGTAAAGTTCTTTAAAATAGTGAATTTTAACATCTGAGAAAAAGCCAAAGTTGGAAAAGATCATTTGTAAGCTACCCAACAGGAATGTAAAAGAAAATGAGGGAAGATAAACCTCAAAGTTTACTTTGAACATTTGTCTCTTATGAATTTCTTATCATGAAACATTTGTTTGAGATGAATTTTTTCACAGTGTGAATCTCTCTGGAGGAGTCTAGGATTCTGCTTACCATGACAGTCTCTGTGTTCTGCTTGCCCATGTAAGGATAAATATCCCAGTACGGTCAATGAGATACCACCATCTAGAAACTTGATGAATGAAGGAACGTCATGGGGAGAAACAGAAACTAAGTGAATCAATGGAATCCACAGTAATGTGTCGCTATGTCAAGTGGATATGTCATTTGCAGGTCTTCACTGTGTAGGGACAGCCTCCCTTCATGGTGGTGTTGTATCAGATTTTTTTGTTTGCATAATTTCTATTTACTTTGGCCACTTAAAAAATATAGTTCTCAAGCTTTTTTGTAAATTTAGGGAGCTTTGCAAAATACTTCTGATATAGTAGTACCTGATGAGATAAGAAGAATAATACCTACAGATTTTAATTGAGCACCATAACAGGATTGAAAACAGGATTTGCTTAGAGAAAAGTGGAAATGAGAGTGGTTTGGTGTACAGTAATAATAAGCTCAGTCCACAAGTTCAATAGTTTGTTGAGCTTAGTTACAACAAAAGGCAGAAAGACCTGGAATAGGCCAGCAATAGAATTAATTATGAAATAATCACTTATATTCATCTAAAAAGAAAGTAGGGGCTGACCAAGTAGCTCAGCAAATTAAAGTGCCTGCAAGCAGGCGCAGGGGCCGGGGATGCAATCCCTGGGCTGTTATGCCGGCCCCACCCCCAGGGCACAATGAGAAGACAATTGAGGCTGGGTGTGGTGGTACATGCCTGCAATCCCAGCTCTTGGGAGGCTGTAAACAGGCAGATCACTGCAAATCAGATCTAGTAGAGAGACCCTGAACACCCTGTAGATCCTTCAAAAAAAAAAAAAAAAATCAATGGTATTTGAAGTGACTTCCACTATATTCCTGTAAATGACCAGGGACTGTTAATTATAACACAATCCTACCTTACTGTATGGAATCCTAAGCAGTAATATAAGATACCATAGAAAATTCAATCAAGGCTTAATGGGGGAAAAATCATATCTTAAATCAAAATTTTACCCTCATTTTCTTTGTACTTCTGTTTGGCAAAAATAAATGGGCCAGTGAATTGCTGTACTCCTAAGATGTTTAAGTCTTTAAAAGAATAATACATTATCATCTGATTGATTTTGTTTCAGGCAATGGTGTTGGAATGGTCAGCACAAGGTACAAAAAAGGGCTCTTCTGTTTTGGATCATGTCTGTACAGAGACCTAATGTGAAGCTTAGAGATGTCACTTCACTGTATTGCCAGCCTATGAAAATGAAAGAAACATTAACAAGTAAAATATTCATGTGAAACTACTTATAGCCCCAATAGTGACTTAGGCAAAAATATAGCTTTGGAGAGAAACTCTGAAATAACAAATCTTCAAAATTGTTTAATCACGTATCTAGAGGGTGGAATGTACCAGGATTATTCCATTTGTATTTTGGTAGGTATTACAAATAGACTTCAGAGGCTTACTGCAGATTATATTTCTAATAATCTTCCTCAAAACACTGTTGATTATGAAAAATCATACTCCACCAATACAGTTTTCTAACTGACATGCTCACTTAGGTGTAGTTGGGCATATTTAATTACATTTAAAAGATTTAAATGACATTCTCTGAGTACTAGGGAGTGTGCTAGGTAATTAAAAAGACCAGCGTTGCTACATTAAATCCTTGCAACAAGCCTGTAAATGAGAAGCTCCAATTTCAAAGGACTTTAATAACTTGCCTACAGCCAAACAACTTGCTACTTAATTTAAAATCGTTTTATCAAAATTCACACAGTTTTGATATATTTTGTCACAGGGATTTGTGTATTACATACGCGAAACACACAAATAATATAGTCATTTTTCTAGAACCAGGGATACTTATTATAAAATAATTTTTTAGAAATAAAGTTTAAATCACAAAGTTTAGTGATGTTTCTTGGCTGGGCAGCCTCTCTGGAAAGGTTTTTCAATGCATAATTGCTCTTTTACTTCCCTATGAAATAGTACATAAAAATGTGTGCATTTTTGATGCCTCACGCCTTCAACTTGGTTGTCAGTTTTTGTACAGAACAGTAAAATTTTATGCATGAAGAGATATTGAAGGTCTGCTTGTCCTCTCTTTAGTAGAACCTGGACTCTTTTTTATTGCATTGCTTTTCATTTTGTTGTGGTTATTACGTCCATGACTACTAATGGCAGTGTCTTTGTGCTATCAGTGTGCCTGCCTGAAAGGGTTCTTCATTTTCAGGCATATACCCAGTTCCTAGGAATTTAGAGAACCCAGAAATGTGATTTCCCTTAGCATTTTAAAATTGCATCTGAATTATAAATTACCTAGCTCTGCAAGAGGACCTAAACACCCATGAAGTGAAACTTCTCCAGTTCAGGGTGCATATTTCAATGCAAATCCATTTTCATATTTATCTTGCTCCTTCAAATATTCACTCACAAATATTTAATGAGCAACTGCATGAGCAATTGCTGTGTGGCAGAAACATCCCCAGGTGCTAAGGAAGAAGCGGTGAATGAATAAATAGCAGTTTGTGTCCTTAGAAGTTCACATTCTATTGGGAAAAGTAGAGAAAGGAAGCACTAAAAATTGAAATAGTGGTGGTATTGAGTAATGAACACTATGGAGGGAAATTACATAATAAAGAGATGTATGGAATTCCAGAAGAATGTGAGAGATACAATTTAAGATGACACGATCACATAATGTCAAATTTTAGGGGGGCATGTAAGTCAAGAGTTGAACAGTGGGCATGCCCAAAATGGTAGCCCTGGAAGAAGAGTTTATGTGGTTTGCGGTAAGCTTGGGTGCAAGGCCCGAGAGACGCCTAGGTGTAGAACCCAGCGGCAAAACAGACTATTGTCTTGTGACAGACAGAAGCAGCACTGTCGTCCTCTAGAAGGTTTCTTGATTAGAAACCCTTGAGGAGCTGGTCAGTGGAACAAGGGCAAATTATAACACGCCCAACTGAGTGCAATTTTCCAACTGGAGAGCATATTGTTATATATGATAACAAGGCTTTATGAATATGGAACAGTGAAGATGTAAACTTGGATAAACTACTTAAAGCTACACTGGTGGCTGAGTTGCGCGGGGTGCACTCGGCACAAGGGGCGGAGCTCGCGGCTCTGTTCAGGGGTGGTGCTGCCCCGGGCCTGGAGGCTTGCTCCCAGAGTCCCAGCAGAAGACAGAGACCGTTCTCTCGGATGGAGAAGTGATTAAGTGGACTAAATTTTCCGTGGTATTTAGGCATCCTGACTTAGTTTTTATTACTGAAAAAGATGGAAATCACCATGCTTATGTACAAATGTTCCACACACAGAATTTAAGCAAGTACACTCTGGTCTGGACAAGAAGAAAAAATGTGTTACACTGAGTTTTACGGTTTAAGTGGATCAGAAGTTTATCTCTTTAATGTCACTAAGCTTTGATGGATGTGTATACGAACCCTTGATTCCAGTATATCTGAGTGATACAGGAAAAAAAAAAAAAATCAGAGATTAGGTGCATCACTGTTGCTCAAGGCTGTTGCGTCTGATAATCCTCCAAATGTGTTACACTCACCGCCCCAGATCAAGACCGTGTAGTGGTCTTAAGACCTCCACTGCCAGCTTCTAAGGGATGCCTTTCGGTACGGAACATCAAATTCCAAAAGCTACAGACTTCAAAAGAGTTACCACAAGGGGCGCGGCCAGGTGCGGTCCTGTGCAGAACACCCGGCTGCGGTTCCGCGCAGGTGTGGCTGTCCTCGCGAGCTGGAGCGCTGGGGAACTGCAGCGCGCTGGGCCCCGGGCGCTCACACCACGCCTGCCCCACTTTGCAAGCTGGGAAATTGCTCAGGGATGTGGACACGGATCCCAGGACTTAAGGCAGTTAAGAAGAATTTTAAGAAAAAAAAAAAAAAATGAAGGAAGTTTTTAGCCAGAAGTTCCAGCATCTGAACAACTTTTATCAACTATGAAGAGTGGCTCGGAAAAGCACACCGAGGTAGAGCTCCGTGAGTTTGTGGCCAAGTGGACGCCTGACTCTCACGCCCTCACTGGGGACATCACAGCGGGACTCCTGGGAAGAGTCCTGAATGCTCATGCAGCGTCTCCAGGCTCCTCGCGCTTTCCGACAGCTTGTGCCTGGCTTAATGGACGCTGCCTTAGAAAGAGCGGGTGCGCAGGCGCTGCAGCAGGTCCCGGATATTCCCGAGTCTGTCACACAGGCTTGCTTAAAGACTTTCTTAAGTGGCACTGAACAAGACGGGAAAACGGAAGAACAACCAAAAATTCTCGAAAATGGCTTCAGTCCTGAAGACAGCAACTGCAAATGGGAGTTAAATGCGGACCCCAGGAGCCGACAGTGGCGCTCACCCCTTGCCGGGTGACGCTCTATGGAGCAGCCCTCCTAGATGGCATTCTGTGTTCAGCATACAGTGACACATTTCTTCTGCCTCACTTGGAGGATATCCCAGCCCAGCATATCACACTCTTTCTCCAGTATCTGTCCTTCCTTTATCTGAAGTGCAGCAAGAACGTTCCCTTGGCTCATCCTGGAGTACACTCTCTGACCATGAGCCAGATTATGGATTGGATATGTCTGCTTCTAGATGCTAATTTTACTGTTGTCTCAATAACACCAGAAGCAAAAAGGCTGCTGATAAACCTTTATAGGTTTGTGAAATCCCACATAAGTGTTTATTCTGAGCTCAACAAGATTGAAGTAAGTTTCCCGGAGCTGCAGAAATTAAATCAAGAAAAGAACAATGGAGGATTATATTCAATTGAAGTGATGGAACTCTTCTGACAGGACCAGGATTTCCTTCAGAGACATTTTATGAAGTCTTTATGTGAATTCCGCGACCTCATCCAGGCAAGAACGGTTTTGTTTGTGACCACCTCCGGGTGTCCCGAGGACATCACCAGTGAGTTCCCAGATTGCCCTGCACGGTGTCCAGAGTGGGGCTGCAGGCTGCCTGCACCTGCACGGGAAGGGGCTCTGCTGACCAGGTGCTGTGAGCTTTTTTAAGTACATGACTGAGCTGATTTTAAGTAAACTTACTTTTATATTGATAA
>NW_004524846.1:812440-813808 GCF_000260255.1 Octodon degus | reverse complement strand
ATGGCACAATGTAAGCCTTTCATGAGTATGTAGAAAGCTAGTGCATTTTTATTAATGTTGCCTGTTTCATCCTGTGCAATTGGACACTGCTTACCATTCTCAGTTAGCTTAAAAGTGTGTTAGGTATCCTTCTCCTATTCCTCCCAACAGAGTAGAGAATGCTCACGGATGAGAACCTATCTCATGATACTTGACAAAAGGCCTCAGGCACGCGCATCCTAACTCTCAACCTGCACTGCTCACTCATGTCGATGCAGAAGGGTGGATGATCAGGCAGATTGATTCATTCACTTAATCTATCTTTATATGAAGGCTAAACCTACCTTGCACATTTTCAAGATCTGCCAGTATTTTTATGTTACAATATGTAAAATTCTATTACCATGTTCCTTTTCTAGGGAATGATAAAGAATTATATTAATTCCTTACTCTCTCATATCACACTCCTTTCACTACTGAGATTTTAAGGTGTTATTCTTCTGTTTTGCATAAGTAAGGAAATCTACGCTTTGTGAACATGGATTTCAGGCTTGTTCCCATTTTGTTTCAACATTTCATGTTGAAAAGAGAAAGTATGGCATTCCCCAGTTCGAAATCCCCTAGGGATCTTTTGTTCTTCCTGAGCTCTGACAAAAATTACACATGCTATTTAATCTAATTTCTTCTCTAAAAGTTTTTCTAAGTAACTGTAATATTAATTTCAAGTTTCTTCATCAGATTCTGCCCTAAGTAAATCACTCAGAACTTCATGATTTTTTACTACCACCCAAACTTCTGAGAAAAAGAAGGTACCATGAATGACTTCTGCATTTCTATTCCAACAGGTGGGAAAAGATGTATTTTTACAATACAATCAAATTATACTTACATTTTTTAAAACTCCAGTGGTGGATATTTGATTCCCTTCACCTGTGTGAGGGGTGTGTGTGTGTGTGTGTGTGTGTGTGTATTCCATCGTGTATTCCTTTTAGAGAAAATCACTAGAAATTAATCACCACAACAAGCTTTAGTAATTTTCCTCCAGGAATTTGTTTAACTTACTGAAATATTGGAAAAGTCAACAACTATGAACAAACTAATATTCAAAATTATAAAAAATAAAATATTTTCTGGAAATGTGTATAATTTTAATGACATATTAGAAAATAAGTTAGGGAGGACCAGCCCCGATAGCTCAACAGACTAAGCAGAGCCCAGCAACCAGGGTTTGATCTCCAACTCGCTGTGCCAGCCTTGCCCCTGGGCTGCGCTGAGATAGCAATTGAGACTGGGTGTGGTGGCATGTGCCTGTAATCCCAGGGTTTGGCAGGCTGAAAACAGGAGGATCACTATGAGTCTAATGTACATAGTGAGACCCTGTAAGCCCTG
>NW_004524846.1:810208-812025 GCF_000260255.1 Octodon degus | reverse complement strand
TAAATATTATTTCTTTTCTTATTATATTTCATATTTAGAGGCTAACAACACATTCTATGTACCAAAAATTAGTGTGAAAGAAATTATTGCCCAATAAAGATATAGTACATATAAATTTAACTTTGTGTCTTTTTGTCCTCTGTGACTAATACTGAGCTAATAGAAATACAAGAATGAAGGACCTAGCCTGGGGTCTTAATCAACTGAGCATTGTCCACCAGTTCTTTTTATAAGACTGAGAAAAAATATGTCTGGTAAGTTTAAATCCAGTTTTTATAATTAGCATTTCATTGTGCCTCTGAAGTGAAATCAGCTTCTTTTTGTCTGCCAACATCAATTTTTAGCTCAGTAGTAAAAAAATGAATCCTATGTTAAAATTACCAAGTTAACTATCATATTCTAATAACTATTGAAAACCCTGTCATGATTTTAGAAATGGAGAAGTGTGTTTTTCAGAATCTGCTATTGTTTATTTATGAATTCAAATTTCTATTTGCATTTACTTATAACCAGGACATAAATACTAGCCTGATAAGGTAGAGATTATTAACAGTAAATCACTAGCCCTTGGAAATACCATGTTTTCCAAATCTTTTCTCTAACATACTTAATACTAACATACAGTTTTCTTTAAAATTAATAATTTCATATATTAGTCTAAATTTCTGTTTGATTGACTAACAATTTCCCCCACCTAAAGTTCTAAGCTGTAATTTTTCATCTGATTTTATTTTTCTAATTCTTTTATATTCATTAAAATTAGATAATATCTGATATTCATAGATATTCCTACACTATGAATTTAATCATCAAACTCTGAAAACTTGCTAACGTTAGAATGCTTGCATTTAATATTTTAAAATATCAAATCTCTCACATGCTAGGGCACACGCAAATGTGCAAATGTTATGTACTCAAAAAATAATACACAATCAATACTGATTCTGTTATATGACTTGTGCATTATGTTGCTACAGACATCAAGCAAAATGCCTCAGAGTGGGTGAACTAAGCAGAGTAAATGTGTTATCTTAGGGATGTGTGGGTAGAGGTTAAAGGAGCCATTTGGCTCAGCTTCCCATGAGGCCTGTCTTCCTGACATAAGGATAAGCACATTTTTGGTGTGTCCTCACATGAGTTTCTTTTATGATATAAATGAATATCTTGAGTGCATTGTTCTTTTCTTCTAAAGACACCAGTCCTACGATTATAGAGCCCTGCTCTTGGGATTTCATTTACCTTTACTGTCTTCTCTAAATAGCAGATCTTCATACACAGTTATTTTAGGTATTATGATATCAACAAGAGTTTTAAGGGGCACAATTCAATCCGTAATGACAGGTTCAATTTTAATGAGAGAAAAGCAAGAACAGGAAGGTGCTCAAATGGATCCATCTTAAATTCATAATGCTAAGTGAAATAAATTAGACATAGGTCAAAATAACATGGTTTCTCTAGTAAGAGAAGCTTAAACTACAAATAATTTCAAGAGAAAACTGAAAGAAAGGCGATTGGGGAACAAAGAAGTGAACTTCGTAAGGATGGATGTAACTGAGGGATGGGGGAAAGGTGAATTGGAATGCAGGGGAACAGGAAGTAAAAAGATCAAGATGAGATTTGAATATACACCAATGCTCCTGGATGAATACATACAAATATATACTAATAAAAATCAAGAGTCCAGGCATGGTGCTGCAGGCCTGTAATCCCATTACTGGGGAGGCTGAGGCAGGAAGATTGTAGTAAGTTAGAGGTTAGTTTGGGCTATACAGTTAGTTCAAGGACAGCCTGAACTGCATAGGGATACTCTGCCGAGA
>NW_004524846.1:804773-810108 GCF_000260255.1 Octodon degus | reverse complement strand
GTTCAATCCCCCAGCACCACATGCCAGCCAGCCATGCCCTCTGGTGGGCTGAGCTGGCCACACACACACACCACACACACACACATAAATAAATTTAAAAAAACAATTAAAAAAAATTAACCTTAAAAAAGAAAAAAAGAGTTGAACTCTGCCATGCTGCACTGAGTGTGTTGGTCGGTCCTTATAACCACTTGCAGCCTTTGGTATCCACACTTCACCCTGGCATAGGTAGGTTAGGCTCACAATGAGCTTTAAGGGATGGCAGGAAAGAACAGAATGAAGTGTGCCTGGCACTCTCCACAGGCTCAGATAGTGTCCGCAGCAGCCACCTTGCCCCTGCAGTTCCCTCCATCGCCTACTGGTTAGGTTATGTAAGGTTTCGCGTGTTTCCTTTGGGTGCAGACCTGATGCCTCACTCTTCCTTTGTTCCTGCACAAGGGTAGACGCTTTTACAACATAGTTAATCCTCACGAGTTTGGTGCTCCTCTCACCTACATAACTAAACCCGTGGATAAAAATCCCTCCTTCAAAATGTTTCAAATATCTGTTTCAAACACTAAAAGAAACGTAGGCACTCATACTTGAATGCTGGGTAACATAGAAGGAGAGATAGAGGCTCCTACTGCTAGAGATAAATGATACGGAGGCAAGAGAGCCAAAAGTGCAGCAGTGAGATCTGCATGGGGGTTCCCAATGCGGTGAGGTCTGTAGTGAGGACGGCAGTCCCCAAAAGGGAGAGAGCAGTGAGTCCAGACACACAAGAGACAGAGGAGGGAGGGAACTGGAGCTGCAGATGGTCGTCCAGAGCTTAGAAACCATCGTCTCGACCTCAGTTTTCTTTTCTAAAAGAGATAGAAAGTTGTGGAAAGCTTTTTAACCAAGGAACAAGATGATTTACTTTCCTTTTTATGCTATTATTCTTTCCAAGAAGGGACCGTGGCAAAAACAATGAGGGCATTAAACTATTTTTGATGGAAACCAGTTGCAGAAAGGGTTACTAGTGATGGTGGTAGAACAGAGAGCAGACCCTGGACCGAATTTTCTGGTCAAGGCAGCAGAATTCAAAGATTAATTTCACATGTTAAATGTTACACCTTTACATGGAGATGTGGACCACACAACAGTATGTGTTACATGATCCTTCACTAAGGTGAGAAAAACTGGACCTAGGGATGTAAATTCGGAAATCATGTATAAATGGTGGCTGTAAATTCGTCACTTATGTTATACATAGTGATTCTCCTTGCCTTTGTGTAGTATTTGGGTAGATAAGTTTCTTAATAAAAATTGTAGATTAATATACAAAACTGTATTAGTTCATTTAACATAAAAGTACAGGATCTTACATTTTAGATGTACTTGTTAAATGTCCACACTGAGGAAACACACTTATTCCAAGTGTTCTTGAAATTATTTCTTAAAAGTTGCTTACACTCTTTAACTCTCTGTCATTGATGTAGTTCACACTAACCAGAGACTTTATGACATACTCGTGGTGCTGAACAACCCAGGCCCACGTTACTGGGGTGAGCCCCTGGCAGGGCCCGTATCTCTTGTCACCATCTCTGTGTGTGTCGGCGGCACTTTCCTTTTTGCTGCAGGCCAGCTCTCTCCACATGGCAGAACATGTGTTCACCAACAACTCGTCATCTTCACACCTTATGGGTTCTGTGAATCAGAGATAAAGCAGCTCTCAGAAAAACAAGGACGAAGGAAAGTGGAAAAAATATTCTATATATTCAGCACAGTTTTCAAAATCATGTTACCAGTCTCTTAAGAAATATGTTGCTTTTTACATTCATAGATTATGCACATTAGTGTTTGTCTTTTAAAAACATATGATAATAAAAATTGTATTATAGTTAAAAATTGTTGTTATTCCATTTCCTCTTTTAACAATATTTTGTCCTTTACCGTAGATCTCCATTAAGATTGAGGTAATAATTGGCCTGCAATGATTTTGATCAGTGTACAATGAAAGATAACTATCCATGATACATATAAGTATGGCGATTACTTTTCTATTCAAGAAAAGATTGTTTTGAAACCTAATGTTTCCTGTCACATTGTAGGATCACGTGGATAAGTACAAAAGGATAAAATGTGATCTTGAAGCTGTGTGTTGTGTTAAGCTAACAAGAGTATAATCAGACAATAAATCATTCCATACTATAGGGGAAAGACATCTCCAAATAGGAAAGACATGTATTTGTGTCTTCCTGTCTTTTCTGTTTAAAGATAGCAGTACATCCACTATAGCATAAGAAAAACTATAAGCCTAAAAGAGTAGCAGATTTTATAAATGTAAATGTTACCAAAAAAGAAGACCTTTAGTTCATTAATCAGTCAGATAAATCCACGATTGCTTCCACCACCACAAGCATAGCCTGACACTGGTCATTTCTCCTCGCAGCCAGTACAGATGGAAGGTGCTGTCATGCCCTATTTGTTGCCATGCTTACCTTCCCTGCAGAACCCAGAGTCACCTTACAAAGTAGAAATGGGATCCACTCACCTTGCCTCAACTCTATTGTTCTTCGCAGCTAAACTAAAATACAAAGCTCTCAGGTTGGTGTATATTTTCCACTCTCTAGATCACTCTAGGAACCATCCCTACCTCCTCACCCTTCCTCTTCTCGCTTGCTCAGACTCACCCTGTGGTCACCTTGTTATTTGTCATGGTGCTTGCTTCGTGCCTTCCTAAAGCACAGACTTGCAGTTCTCTCTGCATGGAATTTTCTCCCTCCTCACATCTGCATTCAGGGCTCTGTTTAGATGTGCTCCCTTTAGAGAATTATTCGAGAAGACTATTAACTCTCGACCATTTGAATTAATTAAATTTTTCATAAGTTGCAATTGTATTTTTTTTGTTTAATATTTCCTTCTATAATTTATTTGTTAATTCCTAGAAAGCAGAGTGCATTTTTTTCTCCTTGTTTGATTGCAGGGTATAGAAATGGCTAGCACACAGGTGATGTACAATACATTCTCCTTTAATTCATGACTTTATTAATTGTGCCTATGCATGCTGCCACGCGAACAGGTGCAAAGGCCAGCTGAATCACTTTCTATGTCTTGTCTCAGGTAAATAAGAAAGCTCACATTAATAAATCCCTAAAATAATGACATTTATTTACACAAATTGTCTGATATTTCTCATAACACTTAGGCACTTGCTTAGGGTGATTTACTATTAATTAATTTTAAATTGTTGTATACTATTATTAACATTTCAAAAATGTGTTAGTGCATTCATACAGAACAAAGAATTTCTCTCTCTCTTTCTCTCTGTATATATCCATATGGATATATGGATATATACAGAGAGAAATGAATAGAGAGATGAATATACATATAATACATATTAATATTCATAATTATATAATGAATATTAGATGATGGTATATAATGAATAATAGATATGAATATATTGAGAGAAATTAATAGATATAATATATTTTATATAATTACATAATAGCAAGAGAGTCCTCATTGCCTTTCATCTATTAAATTCCTGGCAATAAAGAGATCTGTCCTTATGCAGTTTGGTGGCAATAAGAATAACAGCTAAGGTTACTCTGGTGGGATATTTTCATATTAGTTAGTTCAATTTTCTTTTTACTTTACAGTTGGTTGCATGACTAAAAATTCTGCCCAGTGTTTATTGGTCTAGTTTATTAATTAATAGCAGATAGTCTTACTGTAGAACATTTATGATATCTTGCTCTATCCATATCACCTGAAAATATAATATTTTAACAGTTAATTTGTTCATGTGCTACCAATCTTCTCTATCTGGTCTTCAGATGAAATATGAGCAATTATAAGGAAGAAACTTTAAATTTGATTAGAATCGTTCTTTCTGACATCAAGATTTTGATGTAAATGATTCTCCTGTATTAATTGACAATGCTTAGAAGAAATTCTTTTTATTAAACATGATTTTCATGATTGACCGAATTAGTGAATTTTAATTGGGCCTACTTCAGTTAAACAACATCCTTAAATACAAAGATCAAGGAGTTGCAACCAGATTCACCTGATGAAAAACCTCATTTATCATGTAAGCAAAGCAAATAATTCTTATGAGGTTAAACTTCCTCAATTGTGATTGGAAAGTTGCTTTTGGTTTTTATTTATGTTTTTATTTTTCTTTGCTTCGCCTTGTTTTGTTTTGAGACAGGGTCTCATTGTGTAGCTCAGGCTGGCCTTGAACTTACTGCCCCACCTGGCCTTGCACGTAATGGTGATTACCTTGCCTCAGTCTCTGGAGTGCTGGAATTACAAGCATTTGCCACCATGCCCAGCCTGGGAGATTGTTTTGAGGTTAATATTACTGTACAAGACTAATGCTATCACTAGTTCAAATTATCAAAGGTTATTCTACATAGAAAGATGATAGAATAATAAATATTACTACAGAATGTTTTCATTTAATGGTATTTAATGAGATTTTTCTAAGACATTTGACAAATAGTAGCTGCAAATATCTTCATATGAGAGGATGAATCATTATAATTAAATTGCAAAATTATATTAATGACTAATGAAAACTTTCTGATACATTTTCTCCAACTAACATATTACATATAAATAATGCTAAATTTTAGGTAAATTTTTTAAAGTGTTATGTTTAACAAATTTGGTTTGTCAAAAATCAATCACACACTTTGCCATTTACTCAAAAACTCAAATTATTTTGTTTGAAATCAGGAACTACACAACAATACCTAGTATCATAACTATTATCCTATATTGCTTGAAAGGACTAGAAAATTCACCAAGACAACATCATTAAGATTAGACAAAAACAAGGAGAAAAAGCTAAAGTTATCCTCTTTTACTAGTAATAAGGATAAATAAATAGATAGATAGATAGATAGATAGACAGAGATAGATAGATAGATAGATAGATAGATAGATAGATAGATAGATAACTACACTTGATCTTAATCAAAAGGCCCAAAAGTAACATATACAGACATCTAAAGAGACTAACAATATTTTCTTTAAAGTGAATAGGGAATGAAATTGATCAATCATAAGTCAATTTTTACTGTTTAAGAAAAATAATGTAAAGGCCAGCTAGATAGCTTAAGGGATTAAAGTGCCTGCTTAGGCAGATGCAGGTGCCCAAGGGTTCGATCCTTGGCATGCCATGCTGTCCATGTCCCCGTGGCATGCTGAGATAGCCATTGAGACTGGGCATGGTGGTGCGCACCTGTAACCCCAGTGCTTGGGAAACTGAAAAGAGGAGAATCACTACGAGTCCAATCTGTATAATGAAGCCCTGTAGATCCTGTACTAAAACATAAAATAATAATAAAAAATCAAT
>NW_004524846.1:802418-804673 GCF_000260255.1 Octodon degus | reverse complement strand
TAATAATAATAATAATAATAATAATGATAATAATATAGACTAGTAATTGGAAAAATACTTTACTTTCAAAAGTGATTAAAAATAAGATCCTTATATTTATTCTTAGTGGATAATTGGACTCGTTCTTTGCATGCATATAATCACATGGTTGAACATTCATTTTCTTCCAGTAGCTCTCCTGCTGTCGTTTTCATTCAACAGCTTCTACCCCTTTAATTCAACAGCTTCTACCACTTTAATTCACTTATGATCTCCTTGCTGTTCTTTATTTTTCCCTTTGTACCACATATTGAAATGCATGTAGACTTTTTGAGCACATTTTGTGTCACTAGTAAGTCTGCATGTAAGACTCATTAATTTTGGTGTATCAGTAGTTCATATTTTTATTCTAAATATACAAGCCAATTAAACTCAAACTTATGTATAATACTTTGTATTTATGGTACAGTATCTGTATGTTCTTCTAAAAGGACTTTCAGAACAACAACAAAAAGTATTCTACACACATGAGACTCGAAGTTCAACTCCACCAGGGGCAAACAAGGGAAGGAAACCCTTATCTGCAAAGGTTACTGTCAGGAGAATTAAAGCATACTGTAAACAGATGAAATATAATCACAAAAGAAACACCTGATAAACAATTGGGTTGTTACACAAAATACAAAATAACTCTCAAAACTCAACTGTAAGAAAATGTACAACCAACTTAAAATAGGGAAAAGATACAGACACCTCACTGAAGATGTACAAATGACCATACACATCATGTTTTGCCATCAAGGAACTGCATATTAAAACAATAAGTCATCAAAATTATATAACTACACACATATTGGCAGGTGAAAATGCACAACACTGGAAACACTAAACACTGACCAAGATATAGACCAACAGAAATGTTCTTTTCTTTTCTTTCTTTTCTTTTTTTTTTGTGTGTGTTATGGGACTATAAAATTATATCAATATTTTTAGTGGGTTCGAAGGCAAGATGTAATCCTTTAGAAGATAATATGACCAATTCTTATAAAACTCACCATATTTTTACCATGTGATCTAGCAAAAGTGCTCCTGAGCTATTTATCCAAATATTTTGAAATTTTAGATCCACACAAAACTATTTATCATCCACATTTACAGAAGTTTAATTCATATGTTTGTAACTTGAAAGGAACCAAGACACCATCCAGTAGTAAAAGGATAAGTAAACTGGTACATCTAGAAATGGAATGTAACTGAGTACTAAAAAGAAATGAACTACAAGGACATAAAAAAATGAACAAACTTTAATTCCATATTATTGAGTGAAAATAAACCAACACAAAAAGTTTCCTTCTTGTCGAAAATTCAACTATATTACATTTTGAGACAGGAAAATTGCATAAGGAGTAAAATATCACTGTTTATCAGAGGTTAGATAGAAGAAAGAGTGAGGCACAAAGGATTTTTAGTAAAATAAAACTATTCTGTGTAATACTGTGATGGTAAGTATATATCACTGAGTATTTCTCAGATCTATACGCTGTAGAACACCAAGAATGAACCCTACATAAATCTTGAAATTTGAGTACTAATGATGTGTCAATTCATGCTCACCAATATAAAGAATATATTACTCTGTTAGATAATGCTGAAAATAATGAGGCTCTGCAAGGATAAAGAAGGCAAATGAAAAACTATCCTTCTATAGGAATTGAGTACAAAACACTTACTATTTCCTATTTAAACTTTTTCAATGAGATTCATATAACAAGGAGAAAAATAATGAAGAATGAACGTTTCTCAGTATCAACTGTGGTATTGGGTAGGGCAAGATGAGAAAAAGGTTTTTTAAGGGATAATAGGTCAGAAATAAAAGAATACCATGTTGGAAGGACTATGCAACAGAAATTTAAAACCTCTCAGAACAACTGAAGAAATTGATGTGAACAAAATTTTCAAAAAGTCAGAGTTCCCAAAGAATGCATGGGATTCTCAGAAAGATCATTAGGTGTCTCCAAAAGAGTTGTAGAACATCTGTCATAGGAAAACGGCATCACAAGGTTTTAAACACTCTCACAGAATAAAAGCGATCAGCTTGAAATGTAAGACATGATTATCACAAAAAACTTTTTGAGTGATAGACAACACACTCGTCAAAATAGTCTCATTGAAACAAAAAATTATCATGTCATCTGCAAATAAAGATAATTTAACTTCTTCTTTGCCTATTCTTATTCCTTTTATTTCTTTCTCTTGTCTAATGGCTGTAGCTAATG
>NW_004524846.1:779023-795358 GCF_000260255.1 Octodon degus | reverse complement strand
GAAGGAAGAAAGGAAGAAAAGAAGGTAGGTAGGAAGGAGGGAAGGAAGGATGGAAGGAAGGAAAGAAAGAAACTTTCTATTAGAAAGTTTCTTAGCACAAATCTTGTTGGAGAAGGTGCAGTGGAGTACCAGTGGGAAGATATACACACACTGATAGGAAAAGACATCCTACCAGCTAACAATACTTTATTGATTAAACTGTCCTTCAGAAAAGAAGACAAGATTTTTCTAGGAAAAGAAGAGTTAAGGAAGATCATCAACATTAGAACTCTTCAAATTGAAACATGTATCACGAAATGAAAATCCTATCTACAAAACAATCAGAAAGTATGTCACAAAATGGCATAAATTAGTCTTTAACTAGCACTACTTACTTTAACTGTAAGTGAATTAGATTTGCCAATTGATAGATATTAAATATTCAAAGAAGTTTTACTGTGTGCTGGTTATCATTTTATCTCAGTATATGTTAGCCTCCAAATGCTACCACTTGCTAAGGCCAAGGATATCAAACTTTCATACAACAAGATATATGAAACAGAGTTCACGTGGATAGGAAAGAATCACCTGTAGAGGCCCAGTAGTCATCATGCACTGGTCTCCCAAGGCTCAGCAAGGCTGTGCATAGCCATTGAAATCTTGTCATCAAATGGCTCACTTACTGCAAGAGGGAAAGCCTGAAAGCAGCTTGACCTAAAACTGATGGTGCAAGGAGATTGGATAAGCTCAGCTAATATAATAGGGCCATACTATTGAAACGGACACAGGGCAAGAGCCCAGATTCTTCCATCCAGTTCTTTATCTCAGTACATTGTAGACTCAATATATTTATAGATAGTACTGAGAACTACAAACAAAAGAAATGGGATGAGGATGTTGGGAGCAGGGCCAGGCCCTGGAGAAGTGTCAGGCAGAATGAGGAGAAAGTAAGTAAGATCTCTAGCTATAAAAGCTACAAAGGCCTTATTGTAGGTTTAAGGAAGCATATAAAATGAAAGTAGAGAGATGAAAAATATATTCAGTACAATCAGAACAAAAAAGAACAAGATTAGCTCTATTTATAATAAGTACAATTGACGTTAAGTCTGAAACTATAGTAAGAGGAAGTAGGTTATTACATAACAATAAGGCAATTAATTTATGATAAACACCATACACTCAATTTCAGTGTCCCTAAGATGCTACATCTAGTACCACAGAAATACAAAGGATTGTAAGGGGCTATCCTAAAAATTATATCTCATTAAATTAGATAACTTAGAAAAATAAATTCCCAGAAATACATAATCTTTAAAGATTAAAACAAAAAATAATGACCAAGAGATCTAAACAATGTGTGGATTGAAATTAATAAAATATTCCACTAAAGAAAAGCCCTGGATCTGAAGGCTTCACATTTGAATTCTGCCAAACAATTAAGGAATGATTAATACTAAGCCTTCACGAGCATTTCCAAAATATTAAAGAGGCAGCAATATCCAAACTCATTTTAGGAAGCCAGAATTAGTCTGACTGAAGCCACAACAACACTATGGAAAAGAAAATGACAGGCCAATAACTTTGATGAATGTACATGCAAAACTTCTCAACAAAATGTAAGTAAACTAAATTTAATATCATATGAAAAAGATTTTTTCATCATAATCAAGTGGGATTATGTTAAAATGCAAAGAAAATTTCAAACAACTTTTGCCTTTATCTACCCAAAATAGTGCAGCAAACCCTGGCTGGAAAAATTAAGCAATGAAAAATAATCAAAGGCGCTGAAATTGGAAAGGTAGAAGTAAAATTTTCTGTATTTCAGATGAAACAATTGTATATATAAAAAACTCTTAAGATTACACACACTCAAATTAGCAAAAACAAATTCAATAAACTTACAGAATACCAGGTATGCAAAAATTATTCAATCCAATCTTTTCATATCTATCTAGATGGTACTGCAGGTCCTGACAAGAGAAAATAATCACATATATCCAAGATTAGAAGGTGAACAGTAAAATTTTCCATGTTTGCAGATGGAATGACCATATACTCAGAAAGTTATAAGGTACCACAAAATGCCTATTAGAATTAACATTCAGTAAAGTTACATGAAACAAATTCAATCTATAAACATAAGTAATTCTTTTACATGTCAACCTTAATCAAGAAAATTCCCACATAAAATGTCAGCGATAAAAAGAAATATATACGAATAAAGCTCAGCAAGATAAAAATTTATCTTGTGACAAAATACCTTAGAACATCAACTTAAAGAAGGATATGTTTATTTTGACTTATCCTATCAGGGTGTCTCAGTTATTTTCTCTCATTGCTGGGACAAAATACCTGAAGCACAAAATTAAGGATGGAAAGGTTTATTTAGCTCACAGTTAGTATGAGTTTCACTCCATACTCTTCTGGCTCCAAGGCAGGATGGTGCATGGAAGATGGCAGCAGTTCATGGTGCTGGAAAATAGCAAAACTGCAAGAGCACAAAGGAGAGATAGAGGTAGAAAGCAAGCCCCTCTCCCTCCTTTATATTGCATTCAGACTATCCACTCCAGGCTGGGTGGAGCCTTCACACCCATAAACCAAGCATTGGATCATGAATTAATCACAAACTCTAGAAGGCCACCACATGACTATATTAGGCTTTGGGGGAAAACGTAGATGCAAACCATAACACAGGGGTGTCACCCACTGTCAGCAGACTCTGCTGAGTCAATAAAGAACATGATAGAGGAACAGAACAGGAAATAGATGCTCATTTGTGAAGTTAGGAAGCAGAGAGAGAAAGGATGATCTACAGAAGAAATAGCTTAGGGACCAAACATAGTTCCCCAGGTCAATGTTCCACGCTCTTTATCAAGGTCCCACCTCCCAATAGTCTATTCAACTATGGCACTTAGGCACACATGATCTGATCATTTATCCAGATCCCATCATCTGGCCTTTGAAAAGTATTTTAGATTCAAAACATGACACCCAAATACCTGCAGATTCAATGCAATCTCTATCAAAATACCAATGATTATTTTTTTACTAATATTTTCATGGAACCACAAAACACAAAGATTGCTATCATAATATTAAGTAAAAGAAACAAAACTGAAGACATTATACTACCTGACTTTACATTATGCTCAAAAGCTACAGTACTCAACCATTGTGATAGTGACATAAATACAGACCTGGAATCAATGGGACAAGCACACCAAGAATACACAATGAGGAAAGGATCAGCTCAGATCTTGAATAAATGACTTGGGAAATAGAATACTTACATGCAAAAAATGTAGGAAATTGATTTCTGAGCCTATACCATACACAAAATCAACTCAAAATGGACTAAAGCTTAGACCAAAATGGACCATAAGCCCCTAAATCATAAAACTCTTAGATGAAAAAAAAGTATAAAAATCCCTTGGCATCTGTCTTGGGAATAATTTTTTGGATATGACACCAAGACAAATATAAAAGGCAACATTAGTAAGTGGGACCACATTGAACTGAAAATAGTTACTTGTGACAAAGAAAAATGATCAACAAAATCAAACCAGCCTAAGGAATGGGACAGAATATTTGACAAACATCTATCTATATTGTAAAAGAAGCCATAAAAATTAATCACAGAACCGCTCTCAAATAACAGTTAAAACTTGACAGAGAACATGAGCAGGTATTTCTCAAAGATAACAAATCAATGGCCAAAAGTCTCGTGAAAAATTAATCCTACTAATCCTCAAAGATTCAGTGCCATATCATTTCAACTTATTCCGAGGCTATCAAAAGCCCACAAGAAGCCAGGCATGGTGGTATACTCCTGTGTGGGGAGGTTGAAAAAGGAAAATCATTGCAAATTTGAGGCCAGCCTTGTCTCATGTTGAATTTAAAGCTAGCCTGAGCTACACTGTAAGACACTGTCTAAGCTAAATAAAACAAAACAACAATAAAAACTAATAAGTATTTTAGCATATGTAGGGTAAAGTGAATCTCTAGAGACGGTATATTGGAAGGTAAACTAGTACAGATTTTATAGGTCATAGGACGGAAATTTCTCAAAACCATAAAGCTCATATGCAAATCTTTGTATATCCAAAACAAACTATATTAGTACGTTAAAAGAGACATGTGCACTTCCAAGTTCATTTCATTGCTGATTATAATGGGCAAGATGTGATTAAAACCTAAATATCTACCAGTGTTATGAGTGCATAAGTAAAAATAGTATATAAACGCAAAGAAATACTACCAGCAGTTATAAAAGGACATATTGCAGTTGTTATAATCAAGAAAATATTATATTTAGTGTTTAATACTAACACTATATTAAACAAGGTACAGAGAAATTAAAAATATAATCTCATGTATTTTTAGGATACTAAACACAGAAATCATAACAGTAAAGTGGAGAATGGTTGTAATCAGAGGCTTATGTTGAGGGAGAAGAGGACAGGTCTTAGTCAAAAGGTACAAAGTATCAGCCAGGATAAATACAGAAATCCTACAAATATTAGGCCATAGAAGTCACAATCTATAACAAATATAACCAGCCAAATTAAAAAAATCTCAGGGCCAGCCAAAAAGGTCAGCAGACTAAAGCAGTCGCTTAGGCAGGGGCCTAGAGCTCTATCCCTGGGGCACACTGAGACCGTGATTGAGATTGGGTGTGGTGGTGCATGCCTGTAATCCCAGCACTGGGAGGCTGTAAATGTGAGAATCACTACCAGTTCAATCTACGCAGTGAGATCCTGTACATCGTGTACATCCCGTACACCCTGTCCTAAATTTAAAAAAAATTAAAGAAATCTCAAGATGGTTTACTAGTTGGGATATTTAAAAATATATCACTATATCTTTAAATCAATGACTATGTAAACAAAATTACAAGAATATTATAAATGGAAAGCATTGAATATCTGTAACAATTGAATAAAATTGTATTAAATATTCACCAGTGGAACTGTTGTAGCTCAGTTATGGTACATTCAAAGAGATCCTGATCAGTTAATGAAATCAAAATACACTTTCTTCTGTGTACTGATACAAGGCATATTGTTGAGTGAAAAAGAATATGCAGAGGAAGAACATTTATGGCTATGGACACACATCCAACTTTGTGTATTATGTGCATTTGAAAAATTTAAAAATTGAATATATGTGTTTGAATGGCATGCAATATCTGTGAAAAATACACAGAAAATTCACAAAACAACCCATTGCTGGGAACACATTAAACGTGCTCAAGAGAATGAAAAAGTCCAATTTGTTCTGTTTACCTCAAAAGAGGAATACAGCTTTAAAAGAATGATTGAAAACAGAAAGCTTATTAAATTGTTTCTTCCTTGTGGTCATGAACTTAATTTAGACTCCTGTCATCATTTGTGAAAAATGTATGTATGTCATAATTTGTGAAAAATATAAATTATCAGTTGAAATGAAATGAAAGCAGTAATTTCTCCTATAGGAAAGGGGTTTTATTCATCATATCTTTCAACCAGATTATAACAATAAGTTTAATAAAATGAGCAACTTGAGTTTGGTAAGATAGCTCAGCAGACGAAAGCGCCTGCTTAGGCAACCTGAGGCAAGCTCAGGACAGCGGTTTGGTCACTGGCACCACGTGCTGTGCCAGCTCCATCCCCAGCGTGGGCTGATCTGGCCAGAATCTGGGCGTGGTGGCGCACACCTGTAATCCCATAGCTGGGGAGGCTGAAAGCAGGAGGATCATCACAAGTTCGAGCTCTGTAGTAAGACCCTGTAACAACCAAATACATTAAAATAATAATAAAATTAGCAACTATTTTGATTAGAGAAAGTGTTCACATCATAAAGTTTTTGAAAAAAACTGAAGCATTTTGCTTTTCCTGCTTTGATTAAATCAGGAGAACAAATGCTAGTGACTTATTTTTTTAAGCCAATTCTGCAGGTTTCTATCTGGTAACCTAAACAACTAATTTGAAGCTATAACACTATGCAATACAGCAACTATTGTTGAATTCCAGTTACTTTGTTTAGTACAATTTTGTATCTCTTCCAATGCTTTTATTTCTACTGTTTTGTATTCTTTAAAAACTCAAAATATATAAATACCGATTCATTGATTTTCTATTATACTTACCAATAAAATAAACAGCCTACTAACTTTTAGTTTGAACATTCAAGTCAAAACCTATAACATATTAAGGATGTGTCTGGCTACAAAATACATTTTAAATTTTAATGTGCCCAGCCCTGACAGGTACTAGCATGTACAGGTGTGTCACCAGGGATTTCCAATCTGTTCTGGCAGCACTTAACATGGGCAAGCAGCTAAGTTCAAAGCAAAAATGCTGTGTGGATGCATGTTTCTCAAAGAGCAGCTGTTATGTAGTTTTAAAATGTAGCGTAGCTTCAAAGCAGCAAGATTAAGGCAAGCTCTAGAGAGACTGCTAGGTTCTGCTGATTACCAGCTGTCATGGACCCAAACTTCAGAATTGTAAATTGCCTTCTCTCCTTAACAGGAGTCACTAGTTTGAGAGAAAACATATGCTTTTGTTGTGTTTTGTTTTTGTTTGGTATCAAAGTTTACTCCTAATCGGTGTCTTCATTCACTCTGAGTACTTCATGAATCCTCAGAAGAATGAAATAATGCAAATGTCCCATTATGAACCTGTCCTGGGGGCCCTTGTTTGGATGACTTGTGTTTTATCCTCCCCTGAGTGCAACTTCTACCTGCCCAATATCCTACAACCTTCATATTATTAATAATCTAAAGCCATGCACTTTCAAACAGCTATTGACACATTAGCAGACTGATCTGGAAAGTAATAACCTTTTTTAAGTTTGTAATTATCAAAAGACTAGTCAGAATGTTTTGTAGGTCCATTAGCAGAGATCTCTTAAATGTTGGGTTTAATCCCTTTTATCTTCCTGGCCACTGGGTATTGTCTCAAATAAACTGGCCAACTCTTATGTCTCACCAACTCTACCATTACTGGGGTACATGAATTGTCAGACCTACAGAAAGCACTGAGTACTCTCCAGTTTGCAAGTGTACCACTGGCTGGGTCACTACTAACAAATCTGCATAAGCATCTAATAAAAGTTTAACAGGCTTTCCCCTCTTATTGGCAGTTAACACAGGTTCCCTCAGGCTGAGAGGGGAAAACCCATGACCCCCTCAACCTGAAACTTCCATCACCTTGAAAGAGCTCAAATGAGTTACTAGTCCACCCCCAACAGGAAGAGACTTTGTCCTGTATTCATGCCCATTTGCAACATGACTCACTTCTACATTTGGTACTGATTTAATCAATTTTACCTGAGCAATGGTGTTTGTAATCTCATTGGTTGACCATAGTTTCTGCCCACCTAAATGAATTCCCATGTCTTCTCCACCACCTTAGACCCACCTCACCACATGATTTTCCTCTATAAAAGTCCCTAGAAGAGACAGCTTCTCGGGGACAACCCGCTCAGGCCCCCCTCCTGTCCCTCTCTTGGACAGGAGCTTTCTTTCCCTCAATAAATATATTTTGATCATGAAAAAAAAAAAAGCCATGCACTTTCAAAGTCAAGAATGAAACAAATCCCCCAAATTGTTTATTTTCTTTTAGCTTAGATTGTAAACACTTTTAAGAACTGGCTATTTAAAATATTGCATTGTACATGGTAAGTGAACAATGCGAATAATTTTTTATAAAATAATAAATATAACTGTTGGATTCTGGTTTGATAATATATGTAAAAATACGCTAGGCCTTCTTGGAACTTCTTTAGCTTTTTTCCATATTTCCATCATATATACATTATTCACATAAATGTTAAAGAAAACATAGCTATGCTTTGTTTTATATGTTATATATTACTAAGTAAGTAAAGTGCCCTCTTTAGAAGGCATTTCAAAAGAAAAGGCCTTATACTTTACATGATAAAACTGCCTCAGGTTTTCTGAAACGCCTAGTCAAAATCTGTATGCTAATGCAGAGAGAACAGTTCTTGGTTTCTGCATTGGAGTTACTTAAATCAATTTTGCATTTCTGAGGCTATAGTACAGAAAATAAGATAATATGCAAAGATCTCACTCTAATATTTAATGAAGGAAATATTCATCATATTGCACAGCAGTATATGTGCCAATTTACTTCCTCCCCCTAGTTTGCCCCTTGCCTATACGCAGTGGATGCTATTTGGTTAGCAGCCATACCCCTCAAAATGCTCCACACAGCTCTTAAATGGCTGTGTCACTGTAAGTTCTATTTGGTTGTCTTTTTTTGCTATTGTATTTATTTATTAAAGAGCAGTTGTGAAATAGACAAAAAGGATGAATAGTTTCTAGGCACACACATTTCTTTTTGTTGTTACTGAGATAGGTTCTTACTATGTTGCCTAGGCAACATAGTATTGTATTATTTTACACAAAAGAGAGCTAAAGATTGTATTATGTTAAAGTAATATTTTATTATATTTGTTCTTATTCATATCTATCTATCTATCTATCTTTAAAATCTCTTACAAAAATACCTAGAATCATTTGCCAAGGAAACATAGTGTGTATACTTTATTTTTTATTATTTTTTTTTACTTTCTTTTCTGTTAGGTATTCTTTTGTTGTTGTTGTTGATTTAAAACAAAACCACACTAGGACAAGAACAAACAAGCCATAGTAGTTGTAAATTGCAATTAAAAGGTCATGTATTTTCACTTAGTGTGTACATAGTACATACAGGTAATGTATATGTGTATTTAAAATATATCTTTATATATTTATATGAAATGTATATTACATAGAATATGTGATTAATATACTTGCATGGACTGTTTCTATTGGAAACATTGTATCTATCTAGGAACTTAAGCTTTGTTAAAAAAAATCCTAATGTCTAAAAGTATATTTTCGTTAATATCATTTTGTAAAACTATAAAAATAATATTGATAATGCCATAGAAGACTTTCTTATGTATTAGTTTAAAACTGATGATTTAATATAAATAATATGTAAAGAGAAGCTGCTAATGATGAAGAAAATATATGTAGATTCTTGATTATAAATGTATTATTTATAGACTATAGAATAATTCCTATGTAAAATCATTTAAAAAATCATTTATTTCAATAAATTATGGAATACAAATAAACTATCTCTGCAAACTTAGGTTGCACAAAGTATAAAAGAAAAAGTATGTTATTTTGATAACTAATAAAAGCTTTTAAAAATGTTCCTATGTCCTAATTAAAAATTTAATATTTATTATTATCATTTACATGAGCCAACATATATAGGCAGCAACATGAAATAAAGCACTTCATGTTTTATTGAATATGTTGTCATCATGTTCATTCCTTAATCTTCAAGATTAATTTTGAAGACATTTATTAACCTAGGATTTGTTTTCATAAAACCATTGAGATAAGAATACTACAACATTCATACACATATAGGCTACTCTAATTAATCCATAATATTTTTCTATGCACCATTTGGCTAATAAATTTCACCATAAAAAGCCATGCAATAGATTTTAATATATTCACACACATAAAAGATTGTTGAAAGGCCTAGGGTTTCATGAAGGATTTTCTTTCAATTTCATTTAATGGGCCAACCACAAACTTCCATCTCAATATACTCCATGTTCCCTATTTAAACATTAATTATAATCTTCCACTTTTCAAAAATATCTTAAAATGAGTCTTTAATTATGCCAAAGAAAATACGCGTGTAAAAATTGCATTTACTTTGAATGAAGCTAGTAAATAAAATTGCAACTTTTATAGGCAAGCTGTTGTGGATGTGATGTAATCTCAGCACTTGGGATGCTGAGGCAGGAGGACTGCTATGAATTTGAGGCTAGCCTGAGCTGTGTACTGAAACCCTGTTTTTAAAAAATATCACAAAAATAATAAGCAAAAAATTGCACCTTTGAAATATTTTATACATAAAATCTATCCTCTCAATTTAAATCAAATATATTTTACTAAACTTCTCTTGAAATAAGTCCAACCAAGCATGTTTACAAATAAACCCCAGGAAGACAAATAAGCAGACACTCCACAAGGAAGAAATACAAGTCGTCAACAGGTACATAGGAAAATGGTCAATATTTGTGGCCATTAGAGAAATGCAAAGTTTAACAATCCTAGGATTCCATCTTACTCCAGAAAGAATGGCAACTGTTAAATCAAATAATAACAAACACTAGCATGTCTGTGATAAGAAAGAAATCCTCCTGTATGGCCGGTGGGAATGCAAACCAGTACAACTGTTATGGAAATCAATACGGAGATTTCTTAAAAAACTAAAATTAGAATCTTCATACCATCCATCTATCTCCCTTTTAGATATCTTTCCCAAAGAGTTTAAGTCATCATAATACAGTGATACATGCATACCAACAATGTTTATAGCAGCATAATTCCTAGTATCAGAGCCCTGGAAATAGCCTGTGAACCCATCAACAGATGATTGGAGAAAGACTATGTGACATCTATACATGATAACGTACTAATCTGCTATAAAGAATGACAGTTTGGGACATTCGTAGGCAAATGGAAACACCTGGAAAATATAATGTTGAGTGAAATAAATGAGGCAGACAATCTTGAATACTGTGTGGTATCTATCACTTAAGTGAGGGAAAGTACAAGAAAATGATGGATGCATAGAAAAGGAGAAGGTGATGGATTTCTTGCAATAGGGAAGTGGTGCGATGGAACAAGGGTGAGGTGTTAGGAGGAGGGAAAGGTGAAAGAAGAAAAATAAAGATATGCCACATACAGGGACCCAACAATCACAATTAATGTAAACACTATCCACCATAACATGATCTATGACAAATACCAACAAGCTTGAGAAAAAGGGATGGGGAACCGATAGTGGAGGAGGGAAGGGGAGAGGATTTTTTAAAAAATGAAATAGCCTGAAATATGTACATATAGCCACTCCCAAGATAACTATAAACTGCGTGATTTGCAAACATGTACTAATAAAAAGAAAATAAATTATTTAAAAAATCAGTCATAAAGCCATAGTGCATAGGTTTTAAAAATTGTTTCTAATATAGGATTAACACATGGATTCAGGTTGACAACTGTAAACCAATAACTACAAACTTCAAAACAAGTAGAAATCACCCAGACAGCCAGGCATGGCAGCAGGCAGGAGGAGCACTTAGAAGGCTGAGGCAGTAGAATCACTATGAGTTTGAGGCCAGCTTGGGCTGCCTAATGAGTGTAAGGTCAGCCTGAACTACATGGAGAAACTCTGTCTAAAAAGAAAAAGAATAAATAAATAAATTATCCAGTTAGATACACCTTTTGCATCTCATGTTACCATAGTATCAAATTTTGTAGTTGGGTTCTATATTGTGTGTAAATATTGACGTTAAAATTACAAATATCAGAAAATCTTAAATGATGTCTTACCCATGTTAAACTTTATACTAAGAACCAACAATGAGGTCCAAGGTAATTGGTTTCAAGCAGTTTATTTTTAAAGTTTTTCACTAGTTATAACAAAAATTAAATAAAAATTAATGATTGGATGTTTTCAGTATCAAACAATTAGATGTTTCTTCTTAGCTATGGAAGAGACAATGGTTGTACAGCATCCAGAAAAACCTTCCAAAAACATAGAGTTGCAATAAAACTAATTGGAGGTGGATTTACAGCTATTTGTTTTATGTGTGAAGTAGAAAATAGGAGTGTTCTTTTCAAAGGTACATTAGGATGGCAGGATTCTAAATGTATCTTTTGAATATTAATTATCTCCATAGGATAGCTAATGCTTCTGTTAGCTAAACTGAATACAGAGTGTTATGAAATTACACTTTAGTTCTCAGTAATATAGCATATTTTTTCTTTTTAAAAGCAATAAATATTTAAAGCAGAGATGTCTTATTCCATACACTTATGAAAAAGATCACAGTGTGATTTCAGAATTCAGGCTGTGTTTTATTATTATTTTTATGTTTGTGCTATATGACATAGTGCTGACTTTATATCATAAAATGGTTTTATTACTTACCTTTAGAATTTTATTTATTTTTTTATTTATTTATTTACAGTACCAGGGACTGAACTCAGGACCTTATACTCAACAGGTAGGCACTTATTCTACTGAGCTATCTCCCCAGCTCCCCAGTCCCCACACCTTCTTTTTTTTGTGGATCTTAGGAATTTTAAATTTATCTTGAAATTGACAAGAATATATATTTAAAATAAATCTTTCTACCCAACTCTTATTAATGTAGGGGCCACTTATCTTGGAAACTCATTTGTATGGAAAAAAAGCTAATATTTGAACATAATAATGACAATCACATGTCAAAATTACAGAGTAAAAAAGGAAATGAACCCATAAGATGAGGTCCATTTTGTGGAAACTCTCCATTGTAGATTATATTTATATGGTTTAACATTATTTTACAACATTTATTATATATTTATATGTGTAATCATTTTCAATCTTATGTAGTAATTACTGTCATGTACCAATTCTGTGATACAAGCATCATCTCATGAATCAAGAAAATAGGCGTGCTTTCTCATACAAATATCACACGCATAGTAACGCCAAGGAGCACACCAGGAAGGGAATTTCCTGATTTCCAATGTATTGCTAATTCTTCCCCACCACTATGAACAGAACACAGTATCACTAGAAAATCTTCCAAAAACTGTTACTTCATCAAAACAAATTAGCGTGAAAATAAATCAAAGTGATGAGCTCAACTCATTTGCCTTACAGGGCGTTGTCTTAGTTTGAGGTTCCTCCCTCCCTTTGCCTTGGCAATTTCTATTTCTTTCTTATAATGCCTACTACTGACTTTCATAAATGGAAAGGTTTGCTCCTTCTGAGTGCGGAAAATCTGTTGAGCTTGGTACTTAGCCTGCACTGCATCACAGAGAGCGTTGCGTTGCTCTTAAACTATCTTAGGATTATTTTTCATCTCACCAGCTGTATCTCTAAAAGGAAAGATCTGTGTTTATAAAATCCATAACACTACTAATAACCTGCATTTCTTTTCTGAGCTCTCTGAAGAGCTCTCAAAGTATTTCTCATAAAGACTGCCTCTGTACATTCTGTCTGTTCTTGTGCATGCTGAATTTCTGGAAGGTCTTCTTAATATTCACTCAACAAGTAGACCATGGACAACACTAGGGATTGCTCAGATAATATTCAATAACTAACACATAAATGTGCAAGAAATTTTTGTTTTGCATTTCATAATTGCATTTTCCACTAAAAGAAACTGTTCAAAATGTATTTTGGCATTGGAGATGGATAATTTATCATCAACTGATCAATCTTTGAATGTACATTTTTCCACTTCACATGTGAAGAATAAAGAAAAATAATTTTAAAAGGATTATTATAATGCAAATCTAAAATGTCTGACAAAAGCCTGTGTTCTGACATGGGGCTTTAGGGGGATGATTGGATTGTGGATGTGCTCTATATATGCTTTATTGGATCAATCCATTTGTAAATTCGTGCAATGTTAGGATGTGGAGCCTGGTTGGGGTTGGGTCACTGGGCACATGACCCAGAAGGGAAGATGCTAGATCCCAGAGCTCCTCTCCCTCAGCTTCTGGGCTGCTGTGGTAGTGAAGCTTTCCCCTGCCATTCCCTTTCACTGTGATGTTTTTGCCTTGCAAGCAATAGTTTGATGACTAAACCCTCTGAAACCGTGAGTCTGCTGTTTACATTGCAGTTGTTCATTTTCTTTTCCTAGTGATGGGGAGTGACTAATACTAATCATGTACCTAAATTTCTAAATTTCAAAAGCTCTAAAGTAGACAGTTTTTTTCCAGGTACTGACTTGACTTTGTCCTTGAGTTTTAATTGATCATTTGTTTCAGTAGCTGGTTTTCCAAAATGGACAAAAATGTTGAACATGTTTGTTCTTCACTGCTAAACATTGGAAGTCCATTTGGATTTTACCAAAGTTGTCTACAGAATTTAATATTGTCATTAAATATCTGAATATGCAGTGTGTAATGCTCACTTTTTAAATAAGCTTTTTAACATATTATCTAATGATGTTTCTGGCAACATCCTGTTCTGATCACAATAAATATTCTGAATAAAAGGTAGTACCAAAGTCATAATAGATGCATTTATTAGAGGTGTCTTAAATTCAAATTGGGTATTAGAATGTTAAAATTGAGGCAATTCATCAAAATTATGTAAGAGTCTAGCAGGAAAACTTATTTTACAAAGGCATGCATATGTACATAAACATTAAAGTTAGTGGAAATTTCTGTTTATTATAAAGAAATCTATGTAATGAGAGATGAAATAGTTCATTTTTAATGAGTATTTACTAAGTTCATTTTGAAGTTTCTAAATGATCATGTAGCCTTCGACACAACACCTTCAAAAAATGTAGTTGTCTAAATGTACCATCTTAAAATTTTGTTCTTTTTCCTTTTTGCCAATAAGCAATTTCCCCTCGCCCCATCCAACCTCCCTGAAATTCACCAGTCCTTATTGTTTACACAGTTCCCTGTGCCAATTCACACTACTCTACAGATAATATTTCCATTTCCGTGGCTTCAAATTTGCATTTTGTTCAATAATGTTCTTGCCCATATCCTTTGTCCCAAGTATCTCAGATAAGTAGCTTTTAGTCTAGAACAGTAGAGTTTAGGGGGAGGA
Source organism: Octodon degus (assembly GCF_000260255.1). Classification (NCBI taxonomy): domain Eukaryota; kingdom Metazoa; phylum Chordata; class Mammalia; order Rodentia; family Octodontidae; genus Octodon; species Octodon degus. Next base: position 780,728 of record NW_004524846.1, on the reverse strand, counting down.
AACAACAAAAGGAAAACAGCTAACTTGAACTTGAGTCAACATGGAGCTCCCAAAATGACACTTCCATTTCTGCACAAATTGCACAGATTAATCATGCTTAAACTCAGTCTATTCACACCAGAATTAAATGCCCATTCAAAGAATTCAGTTATGTGAAGCCAGTATGGCAAGAGTGGCGAAAATGATTAGGGGCCTGTGTGTTGAGGTACTCTCATCCATCTATAAAACAAATATTAAATTACTTAATCTATTTTTCCTGTCACTTTGTTGAATAATGGCCAATACCACAACATGCCCTAACACAAACCTTCTACTTCCATGACATAAACCTCTACAGACCCATCCATTTAGTCACCTTGTATATGTAACAGTATAGTCAAGGGAAAAGGCTCAAGGTTATTCAAATGCTGCAATATACCACTTCTCTACAAATAATTACAGATATTAGCTATGATTCTATGCTAATGTTTTATAGATTATAATCTTTGAAGATCACTGTTTTTCTTTAAAAGTTTTACTAAAATCTAATTTTTCACAAGAGGACATCATTTTTTAGAGACTCACAAATCACAAGACATATTCATATATGGAATAAAGTGCAAGCTGTTTTTTATCCAATTAAAAATACTACTGATACTCAACAGAATTTGATAGTTTTTCATAAATGGGCTTTCATGACATTATAAGACTTTAAGATATCAAGGTCAATTTTTTCTCATTTCTTTGCTACTTTTAAAAAATTCAATGAACAGGTTTTATATATCTCTCTATTATGGAAAAATGTTACCATTTCATCAAGTGATAGTGAAAAATTTAAAAATTATATAACAGTAGCTATTATTTAGACATATTAAATTACTGCAAAAAATAGAATGTTTCATGATAAGTAAGAAATTGAGAAAGAAAAGCCTAAATACTTCACACATGCTGGTGATCTGTCAGATATACTGTGTTCTAGTGACAAAGAAGACATATCTGATAAACTTCTCAACATTTGCTTGGAGGCCAGACATAGCAAAAATCACAACAAACAATTAGAGGCCAACTAATAAATGTGTGTGTTTGCCGGCTTTTGGGGGGTAAATTCCATATACCCACATAAGGCTAGTTGGGCTGCAGCACAGAGAATTTACTCCACAAAATGCAGCAAACACCAAAATGCAGAGTTTTAAAATATTAGCAGTTTGCAACATACAGCTCACCATGTTAAGACAGAGACTTCCACCACAGGTGTCCTCATACCAAAATCACAGGCACACAGATCTCTTCCTTGCTTCTGAAAAGTGGTGTTAGCCTGGCAACAGAGTGGGCTGCGCTGCTAAGGGATTAATGACAGAGTACCACATGGAAACTGTTTTTGTCTTTCCTTACCATTCGTTTTATTTCTGTCCATTCCTCATCTTGCACTTATGGTTATTCTTTTTCCTCTTACCCTCCCTCTTCCAGATATATCTCTCAGACCCCAGAGCTTTATAAATTTCATTGTTTTAAGAAAAATCCTACAGTTAATTGTACCTACGGAAGAACAACTGAAGAGAAGATATTGTGGATATGCCTATGTAAGATTATAATGATCTAGACTGAATGGGTAAATGATTTAAAAGGTGGCAAAACAACAAAAGTACAGAAAGAAATCTGGAGAAATTCCCTGAGGATACAATGAAATGAAAAAAACTTAAAAATGACTGTAATCAACTAATATATA
>NW_004524846.1:766851-776663 GCF_000260255.1 Octodon degus | reverse complement strand
AAAAAAAAATAGCACAAACACATTGAGAAAAATTTGAAATGTGGGGAAAAGTGTAAAAGAATCTTCACTCAAAACAGAACTCTAAGCCGAGTGTGGTGGTGCACACCCGTAATCTCAGAACCTGGAAGGCTGAGGCTGGAGGATCATGGGGAGTTACACAATGAGTTCAAGGCCAGACTCAACTATATAGTAAGACCTGTCTCAATTAATTAATTAATTAATTAACAAAATAACTTTAAACTTTAAACTTGTAATATTTCAGCATATTTTATACCCATTGAAAATATTTGTTGGTTTCTGAAGAAGTTTCTATCAAATTTAAAGCTTAAATCTCTAGTCTTACATTTTTCTTATGGCATAATTATTTTTCTTTTCATGTTTTTATTTGGGAAAATTGAAGTGATTCTGTTCTATTTTAGTGCTATAATGTTTGTAATATTAAATGAACATCATGATTAAACAATTCATTAGTCTGATAAATTTTAGGGGCTTTATGGAATAATTAGAACAACTTGCTAAAGGCCTAAATCTTTCCATTATAATATTGATTATTTTCATTGTAAATGAGAGGGTGTGCCCCATACTCCAACATATCAGTCATCCTGCAGTGGCTGGGAATGTCTTTGGTTGCTAATCCACAGATATGAATGACCATATTTGATCAGTGGAGAACGTGCTCCCTGATCCAGGCTCTGACGTGGGCCTGCCATTTCCTTCTACTCACAGCTCTGAGGCTCATTCCAGCTCGGAAGCTCTCCTTGACATTGTCATGAACCTTTCCAAGCCTTGATCTTGATTCTTGCATTCCTCCATCACAGACTTTTCTAATAGAGCAACACCTAATAAATTTCCTGCCGGTTGACCTCCATTTCAGAGACTATATCAGGTGAACTGGTCCAAAGACAGCTTATTGTGACTTTTGAAACTACCAACAATTCACAGAAAATAGTATGTGCATTATAATTTTGCTAGAATTTGTAAGGTTTTTGGGCAGGGGTGCACTAGTCATGTTTTCTTTCTAATTTGTTCTTGAGATATAATTTAGTCTTAGTCTTAAAATTAAACGTAATAGAAAATAGCCAGTTTCTAGCAAAGGTGCAATCATAGGAAAAAGATTTGGCCATGTTGGCCACTTAAAGCACTTTTACACAAGTGAAACTCAAACACATAAAACTGGAAATTAAGGCGTTAAGAGAGGGTAAGAATGCTAACAGCGAGTCTGAAGGCCTATTACTATCATTTTAGTTTATCCATTGAATACTAATCAAAGCCTGTCTTAGAGACCAATTTGACCATTAGATCTATTTTTTCCTCAACCTGAAGGATGAAAAAGGATGTGAGGAAAGAGAGAAGAGAAAGAAAGAGAATACCTATTGGCCATGCCTTTATTAGGGCCCGTGGGAGTTATCCCTACATTGTTCCATGCTGTTGTGGATAGTCTTGGGTGAGGAACTTAATGCCCTGCCTCTAACATTGACCATTACTGTTTTACTGTAGACAGCAGTTGTGTAATGTGCTGTGTTCTGATCAGGCAGATGAGAAACAAGCACTGGCTGGAAGCAGTGACACAGGCATGATGGTTTAGTCACTGGTGACAAAGTACAGTTGGAACTTATATCAGGTTAAAAAATGGTTGTCAAGGAAGCAACTACAGCAAACTGTAGTAAACTAGCTGATTACAAATAGTACCTCTCCTGTGACTTCATTAACAGCTATCTCACATCAGATTTCCTTGAAGTAGGAATAGTTTAACTAATTTGCAATATAAGTAAAAGGGAATGCACATTACCTATGCAGGATCATGTTGCAACCCATGAATCTTGCTCTTTGTCAATTTAATATTCTTTGCTTTTTGATAATATTGCAACATATTACTGTTTTCTGCATGCTACACAGACATTTCAGGACAAAATATTCCATATATATCAGTTATTTGTAACTGTATGCTATGAACAATTTATAACTATAGATTATAGTTAAAACTGCATGTTTATAACTGCATGCTAATTATCTATAAACATCCAAAGTTTTAGAAAGATAAATCCCCCTTTTGAAAACTTTTGAGCAAAATTTTTAGAAACAAAAGATATTAAAATCACAATCTTTGTGTTTTAAGGTATGCACCACAAAATTAGCAGAACAGATAGGATGAGTATAGTAATATCAGTAATCTAAGGACACAAATAGTCAAAACCTCTTATGAGGTAGATGAATGACTAGACATATAATAACACGTATTTTTTCAATAATTTTGACACAAGGAGAAATAAAAGGAAAAGGAAACCAGCTGTGTCAGGAGTATAGTTTTTCTGTTATGGATGTGAAAATACTATAATCCACATTGAGATTTATATTGAATTAACATTATTACTAAGTCAAAGATAATACACTACCCAAAACAATGTAGAGATGTAGCAGTAAGAAGGCTTCAAGACAGTAGCTTAGGGGGCTGGGGAGATGGTTCAGTAGAATAAGGGCTTCCCTGGCAAGTGCAAGGATCTGAGTTCAATACCCAGTTCTGGAAAAAAAAAAAAAAAAGACAGTAGCTTCGATTCTTTGATAATTCTTGTACTAGAGGTAGTTATTGTGTAAAATGTTTTCTAAAACAAATATTCACACTGTTGTAGGATAAGAATAATTCCTAGAGTTTAAATTCCATTATCTCTATAAGCAACAGATTTTAGTGTGATGCTTTGCTTAGAAGTTAGTCAAAAAATGAAGTCTGGCAGGCTACTCTTTTAAGGTCAGTGCCTAAAATAAATAAATTAATGTTTCTAAATATTGCTTATATTTTTCTAGTTACCTAGAAACATGAATTATACCGCTCACAGGCAGGACTGATCAAATTGTAAAAATGGTTCAGACACCTTTAGCAGGTCTTAAGTGTACTAAAGAATGTAAGTGTCATACAGAACGGACGCCATTAAACTGTTCATCAACAAAGGCCAGTTCAAGAAACCCTCCTCCAAACTTAACAAAGCTTTGTATTCCTAATCAGCATCACTAAAGAACAGAGAATCAGATAATAACAGAAAAAATCAGACATAAGTGTTGAATTGGTCTCTAAAACTGAGTTTGATTAGTAGTCATGGGATAAATTACAATCACAGAAATAGTCTCAATACAATCATAGAAACAGTACTGGACACATTATCAGCTATTATCTGTCTTGAATTTTTCTCAAGATGTAGTGCTTTGGAACACTTAGAAATGCAGAAATATTTCCACTCTCTTTACTATAATTGTCTTTTCTGTGCATTTATATAGCAATATTCAAAACACTGGTAGAAGTTCTTTGATAAGTATTTGTGTGCTTAGAGAATTTATCTTTTCATTTTGTCATCAGAAAATAAAGAGTTGACTATCTAACAAGTTGAACTTTACATAGCACACTAGAAATTAATTATTCATTAAACAAAGTCTTTATGGTAACTTTCTATTTGGGTCTTTTATGACTACTATATAAAACAATTGGGCAAATATATTTGACATACAATAAACTCAGAAATCTTCAGAGTTACAACACTTCACTGTATCTATTAGTAATAAAAAATATGACTAGACAATCCAGTTTATGGGAGGCTAAGGCTACATGTTTAGTTTTTAAAAATATGGATCATAGATATATATAGGATACCTTAACAGAATCATGTGAAATAATACAGTTTACATAACTGTTTTGTTATTGTTAAACATCTTAAAATTAAGATATTACCCATCATTTTAAAAAACAAAATTGTAAGAAATCAAAACAATTAATTTGTTAAAATATACTAATTTTATATTTAAAATAGAGTAGATTTTTTAATTTTCAATACATAAGTTTATTAATATATAAAATACAGATTTGATGTACTGTTTATGAGTATTTCTTTTTGGATACAAAGATACTAAGGTATTATTGTAGAAGACACATATAAAATAGTTCTCAGTACGAGGAATCCCTATTTTTGTGTTGGAAAATAATAAAATTGTGTTTGGTTTGCTTTAAATTAAAAAGAAAATCTAATACAGAAAAAGTGTACTTAAAGCACTTTCATTATTTTATGTATTTTGGTTTTGCAGCACTGATTTTCAAACCCAAGGGCTTGTACATGCTAGGCAAGCACTCTACCACTGACATTCACCTTGGGTCCTGCCTTATTTAAACGTAGTGTTCAAGTTTCTTAAATCTTCAGTTTTATTTTTCTCCCCTTTTCTTACCAGGTTCTACCGTTGGTGAGCTTTTCACTTCCCCTTGTGATCACTTACTCATAAACTCATTTCTACTCAGGAAGGTCCTATGGTACCTCTGACCATAAAGCGTTGTATTTTCTAAAAATTTAACAAATTATTGCAGCCATCCAAATAATTACCTAAATTTTTATTATGAAAGGATAGTACTCATTTTTATCTGCATGTACCCATTTAGAAATTATTTATTGATTCTTAGCGTGTGCCTGACAATCCTCCTGGTGTGCATCTGGCCATGTTCTTGCTGTATATATCTGTACCAGGACCCTATTCTTAGCATTCTCCCTCTGTATTTGTGCATAGATGGGTGTAGTATTCTAAACTTCCAGCCAGAAGCAAGATTTTCAACAAGACAGTCTCAGAGTCACATGGAAAATAGAATGCAGGGAGTATTGCTATAAATTTCAACACTCAAAGCTCTGAACTATCAAGTACTGTTGCAATACAAAATAGAATTTTTAGGATCTTTCTTGGAGCCAAAATTTCAGGAAATAAGACTATATTACCAAATCTAGAGGAAGAGTTTTCCTAAGTCTTAACCACAAAAGACTGAATTAGTAGGTGAAGGAAATGTATTTGTTGCTATTTGATTTCATTGTTGTGGTTGTTCTAATATTATGATGACTGTCCATGTTGTCTTCTCAGTTTGTCTCTAACTGTGCACTTGTTGTATACATCTTCAGAAACTGGTCTTGTTTTCAATTTATAGGACTTAACTAATTCCTCAGAATTCTATATCAATTACTTTTAGTTTCCCTACTATTCTTCAAAATACTAGTATTTACATAAATACAATCAAATATAATCATTCCTTATATTAGCATATAATTGAGCAAATTGATTGTGTGGTCATAAAACCATTCCCTGCAGTATTATGTCTGGTAATGAATTATTTTAATAAGGACATTCTCATCATCAATTAAATGGAACTAAAATTTTCATATGGAGCCAATGTCTACAGATATCCCCAAAGAAACAAACTAGGCACACAGTTTCTAGAATTCCAACCTTGCAAATGGAAGAGTGTCTCTCTGCCAATCTGGAAACATTAGGAAACCTGGGTAACTGAGAATAGAGAACACCAAAAATAGCTGTGCTGTGGCAAACCCCCCCACACACACACACACACTAGTTTTGTAGACTTGAGATGGAACAAATTATGCAAATTCTTCAACATTTATAATGAGATTTTCAAGTGAATTTTTTTTTAAAAGAAGTTGATTATCTTTGCCTCAGAAGTTGCCCAACATTGTGAACTAAAGTGGGCTTATCTATTCAATTAACCCCTTTTGTTATATCTATGTAAGTAAGAGGACCTGGGCCACTCAGATAGTTCAGTGGACTGAGTGCCTGCTCAGGAAAACACGGGGACTGGGGTTGCATCTCTGGAAACATATGCTGGGCTGTCCAGCCTCCAGGCTCACTGAGCTGGCCACAGAGACCCAGCGTACTGGCAGAGCCTGTAATCCCAGCACTGGGGAGGCTGAAAACAGGAGGATCACTATAAATCTCACATAGTGAGACCCTGTATCAAATACATAATAAATAAATAAAATAAAAATAAGTAGAACTGCACATAAAAGGAACACTGTTTCTGATATCAAGAATACTCTTTAAAAATCATCATAAAGGCCAATGTTATTCTATTTTATTTAAGTATTTATTAATCATAGGAAGAAAAACATTTTAAAAGATATACCAATGACTTTGAAGTTTGTGCAATCTCTGTCACCAGCTACTCAATTCTGTGATGGGATTCCAACTCAGTCACAGGTTGTGCATAACTTCATGAGTATGTCTGATTGCCAATAAAAGCTTATTTGTGAAAATATTCAATTGTCTAGCAGGCCTAGTATCTTGGCACCTGAGGATGCAAAATGTGCTTCTGTTTGTCTTTGCTATTTTCAAAGAAATAGAGTCAAAATTCTAGAATTTACATACCAAAATTTTTCTTACCCCCCCAAAAAAAAATTCTAAAAGTTATGGTTGTACTATCTTGTAGAAAATTAATCATATGTGCCTTTGACATAGAAATCTCATTCTATCATATTCTGAAGTGCAGTTTTTGGAAGGTTATATAATTTTCTTTCCTCATTTTTTTTATTTAAAGAAGACACGCTATGTTTCCTGTCCCATAAGTAAGCTGAGTAATTTTTGACACAAATGTATTCTGTATTTCTAAGTCACGTTTTAATTTTTGAGCACTATAACTAGAAAATAAAATACTAAGGTACAAATGTCTTTTGAATTCAAGTTCAATTAACTGAGATATTTTCATTGTAAATTATTAACTTTCATAGTTTAGTCATCATTAATGAAGGATCGCAAAACTTCTAAACCAGAGCATCCCTTTATCTACCTTTTATTAAATTATTTAAGAGCAAAATTTTCAAGGCACTTTCAGCCAGAGACCAATTAAAATGTCTCATAGTTCCTTTATCCTCTATGAAGTACCTTCTAATGCTAAAGTTTATTTTGTTTGCATTTAAACTTTTGCCTTAAAATGGAAAAATTTTCAATGATCTGATAACTTCATTTCCTAAATTACAGTTATTTTTCAATTCCATGATGGGGGGATATAACAAACCATTTCTGGAAAGAATTTCTTCATGCCTAGAATGTTATGATAGAAAAGGAAATAATATTTCAAATTCTGTGTTTACTATCCCACATAAAGGTGAACTTGAGCTTTAGTAAACTCAACCAAAACAACACATTTGGAGAGGCGAGTTTCACTTGTAGTTAAATTGCTAAGATAAAGTTTCCTTTTAATTATGTTATTGCATTTATTTCTTGATAGTATTAGATTTCTCTAAGAAATACAGCTCTCCATTTCTTTGTCATTTTGTTTACATTATAGTAAAACATATATACCATCTTTAAAAAACCATTTTCACAGCATTTTAACATAGTATGTCATGTACAATTCCTGTTACTATAAATGTTATGTTTATATCTATAGTTTATCTTCCTAAACAATGCATGTTACTATTCATGCTGTCCTTTTAGAGTGTGTTCATTTAATATCCCCATACTTGACTTCTTTAGTGTCTTCTATAGATTACTTCACTTAGATAAGGTATAATAAAAGAGTGTTCCTAATTTTAGAAATCTTCATTATATAAGGCAAAAGTCTATTTTCAGAAATCTAAAATTACACTACCTTAAACACTGCTCCTTTATTCTAAATTGTGGAACATGGACTTGCAGTACCTAACAGTACCTCCTCCTATTACATATTTAAGGACTGCATGTTGCCTTTCTTTCAGTGCTGGTCACTTTGAAACAGTACTCAGGGGGACAAAGATGCAGTAAAAGAAATAAAATACAAATTGAAGACCATTTGTCTGCTTCTTACTGAAATGGCTAACAACTTAAATGTTAACATCTTTGATCTTAGTATATTTCCATAAAATGGTTATAATATTATGCTCCTTTTAAGGATGTTGCAAAGATTAAATGAAATCCTGCATGGAGTACTTAATTCAATACCTGATATATGGTGGTGCTCAATAAAAAGTTGTCTTTTATAGCTCTAGTTCATTACTACCCATCCTACAAAGCTTCATATTGCATCGTTTTGACAGACAATAAAGACAATACCATTTTTTTCTCATTTTAGCCCACCCCTGCCGTTATAAAATTTTCTGGAGGTGTCTTCCTATATGAAGAGAGCTAGCTTACGTCCTCCCTCTAGATTTCTTGCATCTGCTCATGCCTGCAAATGATTTCCTTGTTTTTAGAGGATAAAACATGATACTGTGTTTTTAAACAAATAGGATTTCTTTCCAACTCTCTCCATTTTGAACGGTAATATGACTGTTTTAAATATCCTGTAATTACATTATTATATTACATTATTGTACTTTTATTATTCCTTTTCCTGTTTTTCCAATCAGTAGCTTCTGGATTCTGGGTGACATCTTCATGCGTTTTTATGCCTTTAGCCCATTATTATGCCTCTTTGGTCACTTTTCTATATAGGAAAGGCTCATTCTATCTTTTATACTATTTAGGAGGCAGAATTTGTCACCGGATATGGCATGTCTACCCAGCTCGCCACTGTGGCCCCTGCCACCTCCCCGTGCCCTGCCATTTTTCCTTCCAATCGATTCATCACATGTTTGGAAGATTTACTTCTTTTTTTTTCTTTTATTGCATTTGGTACTGGGTCTACAGGGCCTCACTACGTAGATCGGAATTGTAGTGATCCTCCTGTTTTCAGCCCCCCAAGCGCTGGAATTACAGGCTCGCACCACCGCGCCCAGTCTCAATAGCTGTCTCAGTGCGCCCCAGGGGTGGAGCTGGCACAGCACAGCGGGGGCCGAACTCCGGCCACTGTGCTCTGCCTAAGCAGGCGCTTTAGCTTCTTGGAATACTTACTTCTAAGAAAAAAACGTAATTATGAAACTCCAGAGCTTTAGAAATTAGAGCCTCAGCAAAGAACGTCAGTGTGTGGCACAGAAGGCCCCCTCAGCATCTATTTTATCCACTGCCAAGAGGCAAGTCGTGCCTTGGCCCACACTGAGTCAGACATTCCCTGTCACGATCCAGTGGCCGTTTTTGTTCATGAATGTTTATAGACTTCAACAACCGAGAGAAAACTTCGATGCTCCTGGTGACAGGCAGATGGGCCCGGGATGAACAAGAGGAGCTAAGCCAATCATATTTCTCTGCTGAGAACTTGAAATGTGTATACTCAGAATAGATACAGTAATACATGGAAGACTCAGGAAGTCATGTACATCGTGGGGCTGGAAAGCCATCAAGTGGCTACAGAGAAAATAACCGTAAGAATAAATCATCCAGAAGAGAAAAATAAATGTATGTTTAGAATAATTTTAGCTAGCTTGGAAGAGAGACCCAGAGACAGAGACAGAGACAGACACAAGGCAGAGTTTTGATTCACAACAATTTTTCAATTCCATTTTCAATGAGTTTCTTGTGAATTCTAGGAATACACTTTTCCCCTTTTTCTTGAGTTAAATTTAATGTTTTTCAGGGTTTTTTTTTTTTCCAACTGAAAAGGCTTTGACAAGAACAGATGAGCTGTTCTTAGTCCTCTTGTATTTTCCTCCTCTGGCAAGTTTTTCCTACCTTGTAAAATTCTAACTTTATATCAAAACCTAACTCAAACATTTCCAACATTTGTAAATCAATTTTCTGCCTTGTTAGGCCAAAATGAATACTGTAGTATATAAGATTTTATTTTAATTACTTATCTCTTTGACTTTCTTTACCATGCTTCAGTTTCTATATCAGAGTAAATGCTGATTTGATTTCCTCAGAGAAGTATAATTAGGATGAAATGATCTGACACATGTAAAACATGGAGTAGCTACTTTAGGGGTTAGGACTTTCTCCAATCTACAGTATATGTTTCCGTGATCAATAAAAAATAAATTAACTTAAAAATAAGAAGTCAAATAGTCACAGTTATGAAATCCATATTCTCACCAATTGTTTCAGTGAATTAAGTAGGTGTAAAGTGAACAATATCTATAGTCAAGTGCAATGCTCCAGCTAAAATTTATTTGGTTGGAAAAAATGATTTCTTTAAGGTTTGTTTGTTTGTTTGT
>NW_004524846.1:764656-766426 GCF_000260255.1 Octodon degus | reverse complement strand
GCAGTTTAATTACCAATGCAACCATGTTGAAAGGTGAGACTTTTAAGACTCATTCTACTGAGCTCTCTCCCTGGTCCCTAAGCCATGAATATGTGATGAAAGCATCGCCCCCATGAATGGACTGGGGTCATTTTTGTGGAGCTGGTGTTCTCAGAAAGGATAAGGTCAGCATGCCTCACACCATTCTCTCCAATCTCATACAAATGCACAAATACAGAGAAAGACAGAGACAGAGACACAGAGAGAGAGAGAGAAGGACAGAGAGAGAGAGAGACAGAGACATAGAGAGAGGCAGAGACATAGAGAGAGACAGAGACAGAGACAGAGACAAAGTGACAGTGACAGAGATACTCTTACTCCCTTCCCGTCTGCCTTCTGCCATGGGATGAAATAGTAGTTCCTTTGAACTTGCACTTCCACAACCTTATTAACTAAATCTCTAACAGCCGTCAAAACTGTAAGCTTGTGTCCTTTATAAATCCCTTCCCTGGGTACCCTGCTGTAGAAGCCAATAAATGACAAAGACAATATAAAGAGTAATTATTCCTTCATATATCTGGAAATTCAGTTTTTAAGTAACAAGTTGTTTTGCCATAAACGTCATTGTGATGATAATCAGGATGGTGATGGGTAGGGATTAGCCAATGGGATGCTGACCAGCTAGGCCTTTCATTTGTATTATTAACGAACTCTATTTCTTAGAAATAAATGTGCTGTATTTCAGTGGACATGTAAAAAAGAATAGATTAATATGATAACCCCTCCCCTCTACCCTTCATCCTTTAGATCACTTGCATCCCCTTCAGAAGTGACTCTGGCAAAGGCCACGGGCCCAAGCTTCCCAAGCATTCTGCAGCTGGGAGAAGCCAGCTGGCAGATTTTTAATTTAGAGTTCAAATAACATTCATGTCAAAAAATTATAAAAATCAAAATATGAGACCATCTAATATGCCACAAACCTGTAGTTATTTTATACATGAGTTGTCATAACCATAAGGGAGAGTTTGAGCTTAGAAGGCTATAATAGGCTTTAAAAAAAATCTCATTCCCAGTAGCTTTAAAAGGACTTTACTTAAATGTGGTATAAAAATACGTATCTGCTGATAAACATAAAAATATTAACAAAACTATCCATGTATAAAATTATATTTTACTTCAGTAAAATTTCATATTTCCTTGAAAGTTAATTATAATTTATTGTATAAATAAAAAGGCCATATGAAAATACTATAAGCTGAATGGCTTGGCTGAAATATATATACTGTCTCATAGTGTTGCAGGCAGAAAGTTTGAACTACAAATTTGAGTGGGGTTTGTTCCTTCTCCATGTGCTTTCTTCATTGCATTCCCTCTGTGCAGATCCACTTCTGGTTCCAGGTAAAACTGTCAAACTGGATGAGAGACCTACTTTCCTTACAGCATAATCTCCTCGCAACTTGATATCTTCAATGACTCAATTTCCAAGAAGATGATTGCTGAGGGACAAGAAGTTAGTACATATGAGAACTTGTACTGTATCGTCATGTAACTCAGTCGTATCCCAAATTTTCTGATCAAAGAGATTATGAAGCCAAAGAGGAAAGTGATCGATGATGTAGAGTGTGCCTAAGGAGAGTCACATGGAGAGAAAACTTTCTCTCAGGCTTTCACAGAGAGCACATTGGCCAAGCAATGGCCGTGACTCATCCACATGACTGACACTGACAAAGGTTCTACAATCTGAAGTACAGGATCTCAGAATAAATCCTGAGGGGATTTGACTGACCTTAT
>NW_004524846.1:759808-762786 GCF_000260255.1 Octodon degus | reverse complement strand
CAACTAGAAAGCCTTTCTGTACACCTAAATTTGAACAAAAGTAAAATGTTTTACAACAAACTCAATTGTCAGCCCTGAATAGAGGCTAAATTTGTGAACTAGTTAGTAGTGGATGTATAATTTTCACAAGCCTCTTTATTTTATTTGGCAGTGAAATTAACAGAAATGTATGGCATAGCAGTCCCGCTAATGTACAAGGATTTATACATCAAAGATTATCCATTTAAAGCTATATTTCTGAGAAAAACATAAACATCATGAAAATGAAAAAATATCTGTAAAGAATTTATTAATGAGATAAATGATGTTTCAGTGCATTTGGATAAACAGTGACATATAAAAACTTTCCATTTCTTTCCAAGGTAGATAAAAGACAAAGAGAAATGTACAAAATAAAGCTAGATCATGTATCTCAGCAGTAAAATGCTGGCTTCTTACTGTGAAAAAATGGTGAAAAATCAGACTCCACATATGCACTTGTGTGTATAAGAAAACTGCTATCAGTAACATTACTAACAAATAGTATTAATTCTAATAATAGGAATTATTACAAAGGAAACAGTAAAGCACTTAGGGTAGAGAATTGCATATCTATTTGGATATGGCACATGAGAATTTGTTATTTATTTTAGAATGCATTTTCAGTTTTAAAATAAGTGAGAGAAATAATTCAAAATATTTTATTGCAAAAATTTAGATAAAACTATTCTTTAAATTGTCATTAATTTTTAGATTGTTAAAAGATCTGTCACAAAATAGTATCACAAATGGAAAAATTATTTTTTTTCAAAATGGTTTTATTTCTCCTACTTTTTTAAACATGTTTTAAGCTCCTAATATAATGCAATATGTCCCCTAATATACATACCTTATTAGAGTAGGGGAATATTTGAAAAGCATACAAATTGTCTCGATTAGCTTACTACCTTGATTCTCACGCATTGGGCTCCTAAAAAACTGATTTTGTTCTCATGACAACCATATCATAAAAACTTTGAGCACCCCCATGACAGTATGTGATTTTGAAATTTGCCCTCACACACTGGACTCCCTCATTATCTTCCCCTTTCTAACTCCTACTTCTACTTTTCACGTGGGATTAAACTATTCTGAATCCAGTTTTGCTACTGAAAGAAATTCTTAATCTTTTGTCCATAGCTGTAAATGGGCGTACTGGGAAACACCAAAATTATAAATAACTGATGTCTCTTTTTGGGGTGACCGTGAGATAGGCTCTTAAAAATGTGTTTTTCTAAAAGTACTTGGAATTCATAGAATTATAAGATGTTCAAAGAATGATTTTTTTTGTAAAGAATAAAATAATAAATACAAGGCACTAGTCAACCTTCCAGGCACCAGGACAAAACACACAAGAAAAGATCTATTTGACTCATGGCTCTAGTTTATGGTTGGCTGGCTCCATGGAGGAATAGCACAGTGGAAGAGTCTGGAAGAAGAGACTGTCTAAAGAAGAGACTGTCTAGAAGAGTCTGTCTAATGCACGTACAGGAAGCAGAGAGGGGAAAGCCCAAGCAAGAGTCACGGAGCAGACGCACCCCCAGTGGTTCCTCTCCTCCAGCCAGGCCACACCTCCTAACAGCACCTGAGTGATGAACACCTTGACGGATTAGTCATGATACAATCCCCCTTTGAACTCCTGGATCCCACTTCTCAGCACAGAAGACTTTTGGAGAACATTTTTAGATCCAAACCAATAACATAATGATAATGTAATAAAATTGCTTCTCCCCTAAATTTTCTAAATTATATTTGATATGTATGTAAAGGGGGAATTTAAACTGATCAGGTCTCTATTCTAAAATGTAGGAATTTAACAAAACAACCCAAATGTCCACCAATCAAGGAATGAATAAAAAAGAAATGAGATATTTTAATATATATAATGGAGTAGTACTATGTCATAAAAAGTAAATGAGACATTTCCAAGTAAATGGATATAACTCGAGACCATACTCTTAAGTGAAATAAATCAGACTCACATATGTAAATATCATATTGTCTTCCTGATGTGAGAAACTGAAAGAATAAATAAGGACCAAAATGTACAGTACATATTATAAAAGGGAAAGAAATTATATTCAAAAGGAACTAGGGGAGAAAGGAAGGAAGGGAAAAGGAAAACATGAATTTAAAAAGGATAAAATAGAAGGAAAAATTTGTAAATAGGGAGGAGAAGAAGAGTTGAAGGAAGGTGAGGGGATTAGGAAGAAAAGAGGATTAAAATACAGCATGCTGGGGCTGAGGAGAGAGCTCAGTGGCATAATCATCTGTCCAGAAGGTCTGAGGGCCTGAGTTTGATCCTGGGGGGAGGGAACAGCATGTTCAAGTACAAATTCTCTATGATGAATATGATCATTGTGTGTATCTAAATTGTACCAAAAAAATAAATTTAGAGTCTTTGAATTCAATGTCATGTATCTGTGACTTCCCATAGTGATACAAGAGTATTCTTCTTCTTTAGTCTGTGGAAACCCTGGCATGGGCCAGGAAAAGGAAATTCCTATTTTACTCCTGGTCACTGTAGGATAATGGACAATGATTCATCTTCTTTGTTTTTCTGCGTAGTCATGATCACACAGAAATAGAATCTTGCTTCTGTTTAAGAGACAACACAAAACTACCAACAACAACAAAAGTAAAAAATCTCTTTTTCGGTAATTTCCTTTTTCTGTACTTTGAAGACAGTCAAGGTATCTAGAACATTGAACATAGTAAACTTAAAATTATATATTGATGAGATCCAGATGTTTAATCCTCATGTGGGGGATGATAAAAGGGATTTCAATGTTATTTTTACTGATCTTCCACTTTGTTTCCTTTGAAAGAAGTCTGTGGCAAGTTGAGAACTGTTCGATTAAACACTGAATTCAAACAGGGGGAGCACAGGGAGGGACCCCTTTCTGGGGTCTCCTTGAACCTGGCTTGCTACCACTGTGCTTATATGTATTGACTAATGC
>NW_004524846.1:756407-758267 GCF_000260255.1 Octodon degus | reverse complement strand
ATTAGCAGAAGAATTTGGTGTCATTCACATGACTGGTTTTGCAGTCAGGCAAATTACAAGAATTTGAGGGTTAACGAGGCTTCCATCTAGATTTCATAGGCAATCCCGTGATCCAGGAAGAGACTTGTGAGAGCGAATGTCTCCATAATCTGGCCCACATAGGTGAATCCAGTGAACTGTGATAGCGAACTAAAGCTACAAGGAGACCTCAGGCATTAGAGGTGCCAAGGACATGGAACATCCCCAGGGAGAGGCTGCTGGCAAGCTGCAAAGCCAGCTCCAGAGAGTGACAAAATGGACTGCAGATGGCCAACCTGCAGGATAGAACTGCCAGGCCCTGTGGAGCCCACGTTTCACTACTGTGTGCCCAGATACTAAGTAAGGAAATATGATTTAATATTTCCTCCTGGGTTTAGGTTCCTTATTCCTCAGGTTTTGGAGTGGAAATTGCTATCCTAAACCTGTACTACCATTCCATCTTGCAAGAAATAAATTGTTCTTTTGGTTTTCTTCCCCAAAGTTCATTATTTTCAAATAAATGATTTATGCTCTTAATAGAATACTAGAAAACAATAAAGATGATACAGAATTTCAAATCAGAATGATAGGAAATTAGCAATGCATACTGTTATTTTAAAGTATGTGCTCAGATTACCATACGTAGGCATGTAAGACTGATCAAATGACAAGAGCACTCAATACGCTTTTCAATGTGCTGCTATAAACATGGGTGCACATACGTTACTGTAGTATGATGTTTTTATTCCAGAAAAATATTCAGAAGGGAACAGTTGGGCCAAATGGGACCTCTAATCGTAGTGTTTTAAGGACTCTCTACCCTGATTTCCACAGTGGGTGTACCAGTCTACACTCCTACCAACAGTGGAGAATGGTTCCTTTTTCCCCAACAGCTCTTCTGGCATTTGCTATTGGTTGATATTTTGATGATGGCCATTGTTACTGGGGTGAGGTGGAACCTCGTTTTATTTTAATTTGCATCTCTCAAATGACCAAAGACGCAGGACATCTTTTCTGGTGTTTATTTGTCATTTGTATTTCTTTATTGGAAAAGTAGGTATTCATCTCAGATGACCATTTTTTGATTGAGTATTTGAATTTTAGTGATCTGAATCTTTTTAATTCTTTTTATATATTCTTGACAGAACTCCTTTGTCTGAGGGACAGTTGGCTAAATTGTTTCCCACTCTGCAAGTTCTCATTTTATTTTGTTGGTATTTTTTTTTGATCTGTAAAAACTTATTAATAAGATGAATTCCCAGCTGTTGATTCTTTGAAGTATTTCCCATGCCAATTTTAAAATAATATCTCAACCTACTTCTATGTCTTAAAGATTTCTCCCTACTTTCTATCCAGTAGATTTAGCTTTTGTGTTTTAACATTTGGATTTTTGAACCATTTTGACTTTAGCTTAGTGCATGGAGAAAGACATGGGTCTAGTTTTAGTCTGTGTCATGTAATATTAAAAGCTAGTTTTTTCTAGCACTATTTATTATAGAAGTTGTCTCTCTTCCAGTGTATATGTTTGACTTCTTTTTCAAAGATAAGGTGGCAGGTGGCTGAGTGTGTTTGTAGTAGTGTCTGCATTTTCTAATCTGATACAAAGGATTTGTAGTGATTTCACCCTTTTCATTCCTTATTGAATGAATTTGAGGTTTTTTTTTTTCCTTTGTTTGATAAGGTTGGCTAGCGGTTTATGAATTTTTTTCTGTACTTGCAAAGAACCAAATGTTCAATTCATTGATTCTTTTCATTGTTTTCTTAGTTTCTGCCCAGTTAATTTCTGCTCTGATCTATTTAACATTTCTCCTTTCTAAACTGACTTAATTTAATATGCAGAAT
>NW_004524846.1:753465-756307 GCF_000260255.1 Octodon degus | reverse complement strand
TTTGCTATTAGTGTTAGTGACTTATAATGTATAGATCTAGTTTTTGATAGTAAGAATTCCAAAGAGGAAAAGAATCTTTAAAATAAAGTAACTTTCTAAAGGTTAAATACAACAAGTCTGGGTGTGGTGGTGCATGCCCATAATCCCAGAACTAAGGAAGCTGAAAACAGGAGGATTTCTATGAGTGTGAGCTGTATGGTGAGACCTTTCATGTGCACAGACACACACCCAAAAAATAAAAATTTAATAAAAAAAAAGAATTTCAAAGAGTAACATCATACTCACTGTACATATTCTTTCTCATTAGTAATTAGGTAAATATTTCCTTTATTTGACTAAAATTTTGCTTGTGTCATTGGATACTGTAATACTTTCACACATAATTTCTAGAAATTATTATTTCTGTAATTTAATTTAAAACAAGAAATGGTATAGATGATGATACCTTTTACTTTCTAGATTATATTTTCCAGATTATTGTCTATGTAGACATTTCTCTATCAGTATCCCAACTTTTGAACCAATACGCCAACATGGTAAGTCAGTGTCTACAACTGAGGAGTCCAGATAAACTCTTAAGTTCTGTGAACATTTAAAATACAACATCACAGGCTCAAGAGATAGCTCAGCAGTCTAACCGCCTGCCTGGCAAGTACAAGGACCTAAGTTCGATTCCTGGCACCTCAGGCTATGCTGACCCGGGAACCCCAGGTACACTCTGCACCTCAGGATCACTATGTCTGAAGTAGGTAGTGAAACCCTGTATCAAATAAATAAATAAATAATATCTATCAGCCTTATATATCTCATGGATTTTTTTTTACACTTAAGAAACCCAACATATAAATAATGATCAAGATAAATGACACTTAATAGGGAAAAAGGAGATAGACATTTTGCAAAAGAGATGAGAGACTGGGGAGAGGTGATGAAAAAGTAATTAAAATATGTGATGCACATGTGCCAATTGCCCTTGAGGCATGTAATTATTATGTACTGTAAAATTGTATGAGTACAAGTTTAAAAAATTGATACACAGAATCAATCTTTATTCTTGTTAATTCTGTACATATAAAATGGAAGATACATCTCACCCCAGAAAGACAGAGAAAATAGCTGAGAAAGAGAAACTAAGATATGGAATGTAAAAGCTAAGTAAAGAATGTAGGCCACAAGAGGAACTATGTAACCCAAATAATATAAATGAGGGGGGAAGAAAATAATAAAAATAATACAGAACTACAAAGCAAGATAATAGAAAATTAACAATGGTTATGATATTGCGTATTGTTATTTTTAAAGTAGTTGCTGAGATTACAAAATATACTCTGTCAAAAAAGTACATCCAAGGAGAGTTTCACTATATTCATAAATGTCCACCACTTTGAGCAACTCTTGTAATTGTAGAGGTCAGAGGTAACTTGTATTTATCTCATGATGTCTCAATGTATGTAGTATTAAAATATTCCTACAAGTTTTTCTTTTCCTGAAGTGTGTATATATTTTATGGCACTTTGTATATATACCACAGTCATTTTGAATTCAAAGTTTTGAAAACAAAATTAGTATATTAGTATATAAGAACTCAGTATATGGTAATTATTAAATAATTGAGAGAAGATGGGAAACAGAAAACGTTGAATTTAAAAGCAATAATATTAAAGAACAAAATGAACTAAGTAAGAGTGGAAATGAAATAGATAAAGGTTAATATTTGAAAAGAAAATTACGTACAAAGATTAAGGCTTAAATAAATGACTACAAACTGTTTGGTATGAACCCATGCAATCAACCAGACCAGGCATTCTGACTTGAGTAGGAGATTTATTGGAGACAGCAATCAGCCTGGCTGTCTAGTGGACCAAGACAGCAGTAAACTAGGCAAAGCACAGGGCCTTTAAGGTGTTAAGGTGTTTAATTGTGGGTGCTATTAATGGACTGTAATAGCTAAGGGAAAGTTAATCTTGGCAGGGGGCAGGGTGCCTCGGAAACCAAGAGGAATAGTATTTGGTGCAGGAAGCCTGGGAAACTTTGAATCCTGACCTATCATTTCAGACTCTATTTGGTAGAAAAAATGCAAAGAAATCATCTGGTTACTTCCTGCTGACTGGTGTCATCTTGGGGCGGTGAGTCTGGAGATCAGGGTGAGGAGTTGTCATTGTTGAAGGGTCTCATTGGAGTAGGGCCTGGTAGGAGTAATCTGAGAGACAAATCTGATTAAAATTTTGGGTTGTTAATTTGATGACAGTATTGCAGATGAGGGAAATTAAGCAGGGAGCTGTCCTAAACATAAAGTCAAACCTTTCAAGAGGCTCTAGAAGGGGAGTGAGCCAAGGGATGATGGAGATTTATATATTGAGGTGTCACACAGAAACAGCTTTGTGTTTATTTCGTGTTGTTCATCTGGAGGTGTGTTGAATGAAGTGAGTTTGGTGCTGTGGGATCTCTGAGGCACATCGGTGTAGGAATAGCAAGTAGCATGTGTGGCACACGTGGGACTAAAAGTTTCTCAGAGTTTGTGGTAGACAAAGAAAGGAGAAAGGAGGAGCTGACTGTGCATTGAGGTTAGGTTTATAGGATGAGCAATGTGGAGAGAGGTGAGAGAGATATGGAGCTTTTGAATGAGATTACTCCCTGTGAGAAGTGTGCGTTGGGTTTATAAAGAAATTATGAGTGAAGAACAGTGTCTAGAGTCAGTGGAGAATGGGCCTATGTGAAGGCATCATATAGGTCAGCCATCAACACCTACTATGGAGACTATAGATCTAATACAGTGACTTTATTTATTTATTTATTTATTTATTTATTGTATTTTAGGGAAGGATCTACAGTGTGTTCAGGG
>NW_004524846.1:749075-753365 GCF_000260255.1 Octodon degus | reverse complement strand
TATTACATGTCCCAGTGTAAGACATTAGACCATAATACTGAGTGTTCAGAAAGGAGTTTATTATACATTCTCAGTTTTTTGGAGAGGCATATAGGTTCTTTGACCTGTGAAAGATAACTCTAGAGCTAGGCTGTATAAATGCTACTGTTCAGGTAAATTAACATAATTGAATATCAGCTTTCTCCTTTGTAAATAGTAAAAAATTACTGAAAATATTCATAGTTGATATAAGGATTGCATGTTAAGAAAAATATTTTTATGTGGACCAGGGAGATAGCTTGGCAGTCTAAGTGCCTGCCTGGCAAATGTAAGGACCTGGGTTCAATCCCAGGTTTCACAGGCTGTACCAGCCCCACCTTTGTCCTTCAAAGCAGGCCATAGACATGGGACGTGGTGGCACGTGCCTGTAATCCCAGCACTGGAGAGGCTGAGACAGGAGGATCACTGTGAGTCTAAGCTGCATAGTGAGACTCTGTATCAAATAAACAAATAAATAAAATATTTTTTTTAAATTAAGGAAATATTTTATCAAATCTAAGATGCCAAACACTTCAAAATGTCTACATCCATTTAAGCCTTGGTTTTGTTTTCTAAAACCTAATTTTCTATATTTATTAAAAGATAGTACTTCTCATCAGGAATATGACTCAGCAATTTTGAACCAATTATCTTACACTAAAGTTGAAAAAATAAGTAGATATATTATAGATAATGAAAACCAAACTTCTTACTGTTAAATAGATACAGAAATCATCAGGAGAACAGTCTAGAACAAGTCTGCATTATTGGATTTGAGTTATCTACAGTGATTCAAATGTTTAACTTTCTTGTGAAAATAAGTAGGTATATAAATGGATACTTTATGTAAACACACAGTTATTATACACACATTTCATAGTTCCATCTCTTAATGAGAAAAACAATGACAGACAAACAACAACACACAGAGGAAGTAGATAACATCCATGAGCATCATGTCTTAATTTCAGATTGTCATCAATTTTACACATTTTAATCATTTTTTCTCATTTTATCAATCAAGGGCCTTTGGCAACATATATGACCCATTTCATTCTTAAATAACATTGAATGACTTGATACTTTAATCTCAATTGAATTCCTCAAATGTAGTTGTACTATGTATGCACATGGTTAATGTGGAAACAAAGCATCTACAACTAAGGAAATACTTGGAAACTGTACCAAAATTACTTCCTGGCCAACAGTTATCACACAATTAATTACATGATACAAGATTTTTAAAAGGTGAAAAGGTAATAAAAAAAGTGTGTAACTTAACAAGTATGAAATAATATAAATATAAAATTTCAGAAGTATATTAGTCAATCAAGTCTTGATGGGTGAACCACATAATGCTCTTAATCCATTCTGATTGTCCAGAAACCAAAACTAAATTTCTTTATATCATATTTAAATTACTCCCTACTGCAACTCTTTAAAATCACTACAATTACTGACAAACTTTTTAAAAATAAGTGGCAAGAGGCAGAAATGTGTATATAAAGAAATCATCCTTTTTAGAATATTGAAAAATTGGCAAAAATTTAAAGATATATGAATAAATGAATTTCCAGGTAGGCTAAAGAAGAAACATTAATTAGTAATTCACTATACTAATATCACACATGCATAATATATATAATAGCTAAATCAGTTTAATATATATTAGATGTCATCTAAAAGATAGAGAATTTATGTAAGTCTAAAATCTACTTAACCTGGATTCTAGCAATATCTTTTCATTAAGAATACTTCGTTAAAAATCATTATCATTAAATTTTATCTATATAAAGTTGTTTTGTTGAAATCTAAATAAATATAGTTTTTCTTTAATTAATTTATTATGAATTTCAACAAGCTTTCAGCTTTTAACCTGCACTCTTTCTGGGGTCCAAATTGTTGATTTTGGTGTTCAATTATCTCAAATTGTTGCATTTCCTTCACAAATAAAATATAAAATGGTTCAGAATGTCATAACCTTATAAAAGCACACAATAATTTTACCTAGAATTAAGCCTCACCACATACTGTTTCTTTCCATTATCAACAAATGGCTACTGAATGAATAAATGATTAGTTGGCAGTAATTCTAGAAAGAAAAAGAACCTTTGGAAAACATTTTAATAACTGTGGAATTAATATAAAAAATGATGGCTTCTAAATGATTTTGACTCTTCTCAATTTAATTATTGATCTGCTTTAACACTGTTCTTCATTTATATCTCAGATACTTGCTTCAAATTATTTGGAGCACTACTATTATTAAATTATTCCCAGTCAAATTGTTTATCTATTTCTGGGCAGCCGATAAGCTTCATGAATCTGCACACTGGAGAAAGCTTGCTACATATTTGGAAATCATAAATTTTTCTAAGAACAAAAGCAACATATAATTATTACCCAAACACAAAAGAAAGAAAAACAGGCTTAGACACTGAAGGTCACAGCTTATATTTTCACATGTCAATTTGTAGCCACATGGCTTTTCTCATAGTATTTAACTTCAATTTTTTCACAGTTTTCTGTTTTAGGGGGGCTTTGAAGGTTAGCTCAGTTGTTTAAGTGTCTACTGGGGAAAAACCCAGTGAGGTTCAGGGACCACAGTTTCATCCCTAGCTCCCCATTCCTTACCAGACCCACCCTTAAGGCAGCCAGACCCAGTCAAAAGAAAAAAGAAACCCTCATAGCTTTCTCTTTTATAAAATAGGAGCATAACAACATGCCATAGAAATGTTTTGACCACTTAAGTTCAAATATATAAACTTTCTAATGTAACAGGTATCCAACTCAAAAACTTATCTGGAACCAGAAGAGACCCAGAAAAACAAAATAGTTCTGAGTAACTACAACAAAAAATCATAATTCCAGATTGAAGTGACGTTACACAGTTTTAGTGATAAAACAATATGGGGCTGCACACACACACACACAAAAAAAAAACATAAACATGGGTATATGAAACAGAACAGAGGAAGCAGAAACAACTCCAGATTCATTCAACTATTTCATCTTCAACAAAGGGGTCAGATTCATAAATTGGAGAAAAGATAGCTTCATTAATGAATGGTGCTGAGAAAATTGAATAATCACCAGCGGAAGATTGATTCTAGACCCAAATATATTACCACATACTAAACTAAAATAAAAATGGATCAAAGATATAAATATTAAAACAGAGACACTTAATGTTCTGGAAGACAAAATAGGTAAAAACTCTGAAGACCTAGGTATGAGGAAAGTCTTTCTGAACAGAACCCCAGTAACACAAGAAACAATATCAAGCCTCAAGAAATGGATTATACCAAATTTTAAAACGTTGGGGGCTGGGGAGACGGCTCAGTGGAATAAGAGCTTCCCTGGTAAGTGCAAGGATGTGAGTTCAATCCCTGGTTCTGCCAAAATAAATAAATAAATAAATAAATAAATAAATAAATACTTTGGAAACCAAAATGAATACACACTTCTCAGAAAATGTCCGGATAAACAAAACTACATGAAAACTACATTATGGAAATGCAAGTTTAAAAAACACCGTGATACAGTCTTACTCCAAAAAATGATAATCATCAAGGAATCAAATAATAATGAATGCTGGTGAAAATATAGAGAGAAAATAATCTTTTAAACTGTTTGTGGATATGTATACTTCTATAACTACTATGAAGATCATAAGAGTTTCTTTTAAAAAAATTAAAAATTCCATTTGACCCTGCTATTCCCCCTCTAGTTACCTTCCTGAAAGAGTTCAAGTCATAATATTACCTTCATACAGACATACCTACATTTATAGCAGCATGATTTGTAATAGATAAATCTTAGAAACAGACTATATGCTTATCAACGTACAGATCAAGAAAGAAAATGAATTTTTATATACAACAAATTTATCAGGATGAACATGAGGCATTTTTAGGAAAATAATAGATGCATCTCCTCTTTCTCTGCAGGCTGCCCTTTCTAGGGTGGATGTAGCATCCACACCCTTAGCCCCAGCTATGAACAATGAATCAATCACAAACCCTAGATTCAGCCACCTCCAAAAGCCTGCCTCCTGTGGCCGTAAAATGTTCAGTGAAACAGGTCACACAGCACAAGTTTAAATGTCATATGCTTTGTTTTATATGATAGATCTAAAGTATAAACAAAGAGCGGCATTACGGCCAAACAATGGAAAGTAAGGAGAGCTTTCTCAAATGGGAAGTGGAACAAGAGATTGAGGTAATATGAAGGAAAGGGACAGGAGAATAAAACAGAGAATTATAAGAAAAA
>NW_004524846.1:743561-748975 GCF_000260255.1 Octodon degus | reverse complement strand
TCCAGTCTTACAGTGACTTTAGAACTCAGGTAGAACACTATAGGTGGTGTCTATGTCAGCAAGAAAAGAGGTTTGTTTTTTGTTTGTTGGTTGGTTGGCTTTGTTTTGTTTTTGCTTTATCTGAGATGTCTAGCAAGACTTGGGACTCTGACAAAGATACCTTCATGTGGGCCATGGACCCCAAGCTCTGTAGTTCCTCTTCAGCAGCAAGATCAAGCAGGTCAAGAATTGATAGTTCTGGCTGTAGTGAATTTTCCTGTGAGGGTAGGGAATTAGATGACTTACCCGCTCTCTGGTGGACAGGAGAGTTGAATTTCCAGTAACCCTCAAACTTGTACATAGAACCAGGTCCCAGTAGTGACTGCAGGTTGGGGCAGGCTGGTGCCCAGTGTTCTTCTTTGCTGTACATTTTAGGAAGAGCTTGGGTGGCACCATTGTTTAGGCTCAGTACTACCTTGTTAGGGTACTCTTTTGATAAGAGTCCTGAGTGTCACAGCCAAAAGTTGGGACTTGTGTATAGTTAATCTTAATTTCCACTCTTCAAGACACAGAAAGTCTGGTTAAGTAAGATTTCCTATGGTGTTTGAGGATTGAGATCTGCCTTTTTAGGTTGGTGTGAATGTCAGGAACAGATCGGGATGTAAAATAGGAATTAATGACAATTGTTTCTTCAGGAGAATTTGGATCTATACTAGTACTTGATTATTAGAATTTTATTTGAGTAGAACTGTTATTTTTATCAACTATGGATATTTTAGTAGTTGAATTCCTGTAGAATGTTAACAGACAATAGTTAAACTTTCACAGAGAGCATTTGACATACTTAGTCATATGTAGTAGTGTCACATAATAGTCATAACAGATGATGAGAAAATTATCATTTAATTGATGACCTCATGTTGGCTTTATATGAGCCTATTATTATAGATGTTTGGAGCATATAAGCAATATATTTAAACCAATGACCAAATTATCAGGGTTGTATTTTAAGGAGATTATTGGGGGCTCTCCACTGATGAACAAAGATTGGGCACCCTCTATCCACCAATCAAGAGTCTGGTCCAACAATCTGTCCCCATTTGAATGATTTTTGTTTAATTATAAATTAATTTTTATATTATTTAGATCAGCTGGTAACTCAGGAGAAAGCATGCTAAGTTTATATCTTAAAACTCAAATAAAAAAAGAATAATGGGTGACAGAACAATATAAAGACACATACATGACACACATGAACATCTTTACAAAATCAGAGTGCACTCAAATATATTTGTGGACAGGTTAAATCATGATGGCCTGTTTAAGTTTGTAATTATGAGAGACTAGTAGAACTTTTGTAGGTCAATTAGCAAAGATCTCTTATAATTTGAAAAATGTAAAAACCTCTTATTTATAGTTTCCAAGTTTGAATAGGAGCAAGCAAACTGAGCAGAGTGTAAGGATTAGGCATAGTACAATAGAGGAACATTGATAACTCACACAATTTCTGGACTTGAAGGCTGGCAAGAAGGCTGTAAAGGGAGGGACCATAAGCTGAGTGGTGTGTTGTAGCTATAACAGGAGACTGTCTGCCAAAGTGGCCAAGGGGCAGGGGAAATAAGGGTAAAGCAGCAGGCTCAGCTTGTAAAGGCAGGATAGATGGGCTGCTACCCTGCCATCATCTTGATAGCAGAGGGAGGGGCACACACTGTTGGGGGAAAAATGTGTTGTTAATTCTTTTTGTAACTGGAAGGGAGTGGTAGGGAAAGGCATAGGAGAGAGAGCAAAAAGAGAGTAAGGTATCTCTCCAGTCCCTAAAAGTTCTGAGGTTAGAAGGTGAAGTGGTGACTGTGGCAGAGGCTCCACTGGCCACTAGAGTCTAGTGGTGAAGGTGCTGGGGTGGGTTGGGGCTGTAGTGGCAGCAGGCCACCATAGCTGCAGCAGGGGCAGCAGCTTCAGTGGCAGCTCTGAGGAGGGATGGGGTATAGAGGAATCTGATCTGACAGAGAGAGAGGTGCGGGGGGGGGGAACTGGGCAGGTTATGAGTATGGGAGAAGGGCATGTCTTTAGAGCAAATGAAGGCTTTTAAGGAATTTTTGACTACTTGTTTCTGTGATAGTAGGAACTTTAATGGATTACAAGATTTTTTTATTCAGGGGATTGGCTGCTGTTGTGGAGCTTGCTCTATGACCAAGCTGACTGGCAGTAAAAGGTAAACTGTTTTGGTTTTATGGCCTCCTGGAGACCAAGGAAGCCAAGATTGTGAGTGGGGCATCCAAATGGGGTTAGGAATGAATATTTTCTATGGTGACAGAGTTTGAGCTGAGTCAGCCTTCAAGACTTAGGGGTTGGGGTCCTCAGGGACAGATGTGGCTCTGTTGCCTCAGAGCATCTACCAAGGAATGTGAACATAGTCTATTCTGTCCCCTGGACAGAGAGAAATCTGGTCAGGGACACATGGTTTTGGAACTGGTAGAGGGAGCCACTTGTCATTAGCAGGATACAACTGTAGTAACCCTCTGCCAAGTACTGTGGAGACAGCTTCCCCTGAAATCTGGGACTGGAAACTTCAGTGGGACACAGCTCACCTACACTGTTTGAGGTAAACCAATGTTGGATGCAGGCTGGCATCAGCAAATAGGTAGGTTCCAGAGGAGAGAAGCTTGGTCGATAGGTGTAGGGCTCAGGACTGGGAGGTGTGGCCCCCAGGAGCCTCACCCACTGCCTGGCTGAGTCACAAGGCAGGTAGGAGCTCAGTAGGGGCTTTGACTAAGAGGATCTCTTGGGGGTTGTAAGATAGGCAGAGCTCTAGGTGATTGCAACAGAAGAAGAAAGCAAGGACTTAAGGGACCTCAGACTACACCCCATTATGGTGACAAAAGTTATCTAAATTAATGAAGATATCATAATCAAGAGTTCCTGAGAGAGGGTCAGATAGTCTCACTGTGTAACTTCTATTGTGGCCAGGCTGTTTGGCAGAGAAAAACTAGGTGTATGACTTAGAGATTGCAGAAGCCTAAGGGGTCTCTAGGGACAGACTTAAGATGGTCTAAGACAGAAGAATAGTTGTGAGAGGGTATTGAAAAAGAATTGCCCATCATGACAAAAAAGGACAGGGAGAAGGGTAATAAGAGGAGACTGAAGGTGGCAATCATGTTGTGGGAGTTCCAAAAGGGATTTGGGGGCAAGGCCCTCCAAGCAGGCATCCCCAGATGGAGAGGAGGCCAAGTGGTAGAAAGGAGCAGCTCAGCATGTTGGCATGACTTCGTAGAGTGGGGACAGAGCTGGCTGAGAGGCAAAGAGCCAGGAAATGAGCTGTCCAAAGTTGAATAGTTACTCTCATGGAGAAGTTAGGATGAAATAGAAAATGAAAGAGCAGAGAAGGACGTCAGTGCAGGAGAAATCCTGGAAGGAACTCTGAAGGAATGCAGAAACTATACATTCCCAGTAGGAGTCAAAGGAGTCACAGAAAAGAAGGGTGGAGGCACAGGCAAGTGAGTCAGCCAGGAATGACATTTATCTTCAAGACAAACAGAGAAGAAAAGAAAAAAATGAAAGTACAGTAAGTGATTTCACCTGAGTTAAAGTTGGGGTGGGAGTTTTGGAGATAAGAGGAGACTGAAGGTGGCAATCATGTTGTGGGAGTTCCAAAAGGGATTTGGACCTCTTTGATTTTTGGTTTTTTTTCCAACAAGCTGGACAATGGCAGAGATTTGTATTTTAAGATAGGCTGAGCAAGGGTACTTGCAGTTTTAGGTGTAATGAAGGTGGTTAGCTTGGCAAGGGAGCTCCAAGGCTCACAGTCTGCTCAAAAGGGCAAGCGGTAGACCAGGGCAAGGACCTGGTCAGGAGGGATGGGCAGATGCCTTGGCATCCCTCCAAGGTTTTTGGCACCAAATGTTAGATATGAACTCATGTAATCTGCCAGACCAAACATTCTGACATGAGTGGAAGATTTACTGGGGACAGCAAGCAGGCTGGCTCTCTAGCAGACCAAGATAGCAGCAAACCAGGCAAAGCACAGGGCCTTTAAAATGTTAAGGTGTTTATTGGGGATAAAGATAATCTTGACAGGGCTACCTGGTCTGTGGGGGACTTTTAATGTTAACAAAGGAGAGTTTTTGTGGTTCCTTGCTTAGGTCAAAGTCAGGCAGATTTGTTCTGCGGTTTTGGGCTTGGCTCTGCTTGGGGCCCAGGGGTAGAGAGTTTGGAGGCAGAGTGCCTGGGAAACCAAGAGGATTAGTATTTGAGGCAGGGAGCCTGGGAAACTTTGCATCATGACATACCACAAACTATATGTATAAAATGATCAATATAGCTAAAGAATTGAGTAAAATAAAATCTCAACATGAAAGAATGTCTGAAAATGAACCATGCCATGATTCGACAGATTCAGTGCCAAATACTCTATATCAACACTTATTCTGATGAAATTATACAGCTAAGAGCAAAGAAAGAAGCATCCATATATTCAATCAGATAAGGCATATCACTTTTAGTATGTTGGCATCTACATGATTCACAAATGCTTATAGGGAAAAGGCAAGCCCCTTTAATCCAAAATTTAAGTATGTAAAGATATAGCAAAACAAATATACTGAGTAAAGAAGCCGTGGTAAACTGATGGTGGCAAATTCCAAATCTTTTAAATATAATACTTCTATTAAATGATTGTGGGAAATACAGATGCTTATATATAACTGACTATAAATGTAAGAAGTATAATCTTACATGGTAGTTAATTTTGGTTATCAACTTGGGTAGATCACAGGATGCCTGCAGAAAAAGTGCAGTTGTTGCCACTTATACACCCAACAATGAGGGAAAAATTGTACAATTGGTTCATGGGAGGAATCTTGAAAAATCTGCAGGAATAATCTAGAAATATTTACAAAGATTTAAGAGTTTTGTTGGGATTCTGGTGTGGGGTCTGAGGATCAGAATGTGGACACGAATGCAGACAGTAATGTGTATGCTCTTGAGGTTTCAGATAAAAATTAGGGCCCTACTAGAAATTGGATTAGAGGTTATTATTGATACACTGTGGCAAAGAACAGGGATGCATTTTGTCAGTGCTCTCATACTTTGTGGGGGAGTGAATTTAAAAGTGATAGACTAATTCTCTGATAGAATTTTAAGACAGCGAAGTGCTCAGCCTGCAGGCTGGGTATTCATGATTGCTTTTAGCCATGCTACAGTGAAGACAGAAGACAACAACAACAAAAACAACAAACTTGAAAAGAGCCTAACCAGGAAAAATATTTTTTTTAAATCATGTAAAAGTTTGGTATAGGAAAGTACAGGCATAAATAAATTAGAACCCACATTTAGAATTATACTAGCCATGGGTTGTCAGCGATGGCTAATATAATTCTAAATGGGGAAAAACTGAAATCTTTTACTCTCAGATCTGGTACAAGACAAGGATGTCCTCT
>NW_004524846.1:731175-732626 GCF_000260255.1 Octodon degus | reverse complement strand
CTGCAAACATATACTAACAAAAATATTAAAAGGTTCTCACAGGACAAGATGTTAGGTTATACTCTATATAATTCTTTTTGCATTATAATGTTACAATTTTCTTCATTAAAGTTCTAGAGAATTTGGAATGCAATTTGAAAAAATAACACATTTATACACACATCTTACATTTTTGAAACAATTATATCAAAAAAAATCACAGATGTAAATATAAATAAAATGTAACACTGGAGCAATTAGAATGGTCTGCATTAGACACTGAATTTTTGCTTACAAAAAATATGCAAGATCCATGAACTAAAAAATATATATATGCTAGACTCAAATAAAACTTTAAAATTTTACTCTGCAAAATACACCATCAAAAGAGTGTAAAAAAAAAGCAAGCACAGACTCCAAGAAAATATTTGCAAAAGAAATATTAATTAAAGAACTATTACTCAAGGGAATACAAGAGTTCTTAAAAACCAACAAGAAAATAAATAATATAATAAAATAGGTCAAAGATGATAACTCATACTTTAAGAAGATTCAGATGATATATAATCTCATAAGAAGATACTCAATATCATATATCATCAGAAAATGCAGATTAAGACAATGAGATGCCACTACCCAACTCTGAGAGTGGCCCAAATCTGGAATATTATTAGCATCAAATATTTGGTCACATGTAGAGCAATAGAACCTGTCAGTTGTTCCTGATGAGAAACTGGAATAGGACATCTACTTTGGAAGATAGTTTCCTGGTTCTGTGCAAAGCTAATCATACATTTACCATGCAATACAGGAACCACAGCCTTTAAAATTGACCCCAATTCTAAAATTACTCCAAAAATTTCTTTTAAAAAGCTCTAAAGAATGTAAACATTAGAATTCAACTTAACTACAAACAAAACAAAATTATAACAAGACAAAAACATTGCAAGAAAAGAGATGTAGCAGATATGAAATATGTATGTATGACCATTTCAAACTTTTATTTTTGTCTTAGGCTATGTGGAAAAAGCTTTTCCTGCCAAAACAGATTGGAATGATTTCACCCAACTGCCAACATTTTGCTCTTTCAGCAGAAACATAACAGATAGTCACAACATATATATAGAAATAGAGAGGCCTCAGATCCCAGAAAAAGGTGTGTTGTACTTAGAATAAGCAAGTAGTGAAAAACAAACTGCAAAGTATATTTAACATATTTTATGTGAAATCTAAATGATAGATAAATTTTGAATAAGAAGCCAGTAATCCTTTGCAATTAAAAATAAGAATGGAGGCACATTGCCTTAGTTATTTTCCTCATTGCTCAGATGAAATGAGAAGGTCTGTTCAGTTCATAGTGTGTAGATATTTCAGTCAGTAGTTGATTGGCTCCAAGGCAAAGTGGCTCATGAAAGCTGTTCAACTATTCATGGTGGCAGAAGCCAACAAAAGCAACAAGGGAGAGAGAGAGA
>NW_004524846.1:727885-730590 GCF_000260255.1 Octodon degus | reverse complement strand
ATTTTTGAGCTATAACATGTCTCTCTCTCTCATTCTCATTGTCCGGAGGCTACACTTTCTAGGGTGGGTATAGTGTTCACACCCTTAGTCCCAGCCATGAACAATGAATCGGTGACAAATTCCAGATTCAGCTACCTCCAAAAGCCCACCTCCCGTGACCGCATGAGGTTTTGTGCAACACCTATACACAAACCATAACACATGGAACAATTATTTGAATGTCAAATACAGAAGACATATAAGAGATCAATGAGCAAATGGAACTTTGACAGTAGGTTAAGAATGAAAAATGAATTCAAGTCAGTAGATGCAATGAAGTGTTTCATCTATTTTTACCAGGAAAAGATTAAAAATTGAAATAACATTTGCAGTTTCTTGTAGGTATAAATGCTAATTGGTGCATTAGTTCTATTTCTTTGTGAGCTCGGTAGATTTTTAAATCTACCAACAAGATCCTAAGCTAAATGAACCTCTAATAATAAGAGTTATAATCTATCAGCTTTAGAAGGGACAAATGGGATAAGCAATGTGCATTCACATAAACTCAACCAGTCACACAAAAATAACTGTGTATTTTACACTTTCTCATCCCCTATACATTCTCTAAAAATACAGAAGGATTGTGGGGTTTCTTTTTCCTCCTAAAAGATCAAATAAAACGTATTCCATAGAACTGTAGACTATTTTTCTACATACTTCTCCCTCAGTTACATTAAATGATACATTTAAAGTAAAACTCTGCCTCAAAAGTAATAGCTGCAAAAGAAACATATTAATAGCATGCATTTATAATGCCATATAAATAAATTAATAAACATATATGTCAAAAACTGAAATATAATAACTATCAAAGGAGGTGCTTGTTGAAAATGATTTGAATTTTTAAAAAGACAAGGTGTTTTTTTGTTTTTTGTTTTACTTAAACAGGTCAGCAGAAAATCAGCTTCTGTCAGCAGAAAGTCAGCTTAGTGATCTGTCAGTAAACCCTCCATAGGTGTAGGAGAAAACTACTTCAGCTGTGTAGGTGAAAAATCTAAAGCCAAATTTTGGAGTTAGAAGAAAAAACTAAATGGCTTAGATTAGAAGAAAATATCAATTTTCAGGTTAGCAAAAGATGCCAAACATTTTTGCCTTAAAAACAGTCATGAGAACTGAAGTCTTACATGCCCAGGAAATTTTTACATTCTACTGTGGACTTTCATGTGACAATTTCAATCATTCAGTGCTAGAGCTAGAAGAGCTCTACACAGGATAGCAACCAAATGCATTTTATAACACAAATATATTGAACTTTTAATCAAAATACCTAAGAGTTTTCCTAGCCAATATTTAATGTTGAGTTTCCTTTTTGGGTGTGAATTAAACACTGACTCTCATTTCCACCCCTGCAAACCACAGATGATACTATCTGCGAAAGATTTTATAAAGGTTAGTGCATTAGTTCTCTGTGGTTGTCGTCACAAATTACCACAGTGAATTAAAACTGTATGAATTTATTATCTTATAATTTTGGAGGTCATAAGTCTGAAAAGGGTCACAGTAGACTAAAACCCAAGTGTTGGCTGGTCTTTGGCCAGCTTCACTTGAAGGAACTGGAGAAAAATTTGTCACCTTGCCCCTGCCAGCTCCCACAGATTGCATTTCCTGGCTTCTGTGACACATCTGACCCCTGTCACACCAACTCTCCCACTTCCTGCTATCCTGTAAGGCTCTTGTGATTACACTGGGCCTACCTGAATAGGCTGGGATAATTTCCCCGGTGGAAACTACTCAACTTACATGATTCTAAGCTCAATTTCCTTTTCCACTGTGCATAGCATATACACAGGTTTTGGGTCTGAGCAGCCAGACATCTTTGGGTGAGGGTAGAAACATTGTTCCATTTACCATAACAATGACTCAAGTAATATATATATAATTTTACTTCAGAGATCACAAGTGTTTTATGTATGTTAACCTCATGTAAAAGAAAGGATGGGGGCCAGAGAGATGGCTCCGTGGGATAAGAGCTTCCCTGGTAAGTGCAAGGACTTGAGTTCAATCCCTTGTTTTTAAAAAAAAAAAAAAAAAAAAAAAAGATAAAAGAATGTTTAATATCTTTCCTTATGAGCAGTCTAATACCCAGCTTAGACTTAGTTCCACATTTAATTCTAAGAACTGCAGCAAGTTTTCTAAATCCTGTGAGTCTCTTTGTTACATTATAAGTAGTGCCAATAGTACTAACCTCAAAAATGTGCTGAAAACATTATATGAGAAAATACACATAGTCTTTTGAAAACTGATACACAGCAAGTGTTTGAGAGATGTTAAGTTACTGTTTTGCCCTAGGTAGGAATTTACCTCCTGATCACAAATTAGCTATACTGGGTACCGTGGTTTTCAGCTGTATGAAACATTGAATTATTATAGATTCATACTGTAGTCTTAAGGAAAATGAACACTGCAGAAGTCACCACTGACCCGACTTCAAATATTTTACAAAGTCCTAGTAGTCAAAACAGTATGGTCTTGGTATAAAAACACACATAAGATACGGGAACAGTATGAAAACCCTGAATAAGAATATCACACATTTACAGCCAGTTGATTTTTGACAAAGCTTGCAGGAAAGTGCATTAGACAAAAGGACAAACTTTTCAGTGAATGAGCCTTAAATAAGTGGATATCCACAAGCAGAAAAGCAGAATAATATGGACATGTGCATC
>NW_004524846.1:717884-726343 GCF_000260255.1 Octodon degus | reverse complement strand
TATACATAGTGCAATACTGCTCAGCCATAAAAAGAATGAAACATTATCATTTGCAACAACATAGGTAGAAAGAGAGACTGCTAACATAAATGTACAGAAAGAGAAGTATTGCATGACCTCACTAATATGTGAAATCCGAAACAGTTGATTTTGCCTGGCATCGTGACACAGAAAAACGTACTTGGGAGGCTCAGGCAGGATAATTGCTATGAGTTTGAGGCAGGCCTGCGCTAAGTCAGTGTAAGGCCAGCCTAAATCACAGAGCAAGACCTAGTCACAAAAATAAATAAATAAATGGACTGATTAAATGAAACTAAAATAAATTTAAATTTTGATCTCATTGAAATGGAGAGTATGCAGCTGGGGATATAGCTCAGTGGTATAAGCATAAGCCTGGAAAGCACAAGGTCCCAAGTTTGATCCCCAGCACCACAAAAAAAATAAAAAATAAAAACTAACCAATTGAAATTAAGAATAATGTTTCCTAAAGGTTGGGAAGGGCAGGGGGAGAAAATAATAGGCAGAAATTGATCAAGGTACTTAGTTACAGTTAGATAAATCAAAAAACATATGCTGTGTTTTTGCACAGTTGGGTAATTAAATAAGGGTAATGCAGTACATATTTCAAACAGCTAGAAAAAATATTATGGTGCTTTCACCATGAAGAAATGTTCAAATAAGTAGGTATTTTTATCCTAATTTAAACATTGCATAATTTATAAACATATAAAAACATCACCTGGTACTCATTAATGTATATAATTTTGTCTCAAGTAATGAGCTTAAAAATAATATGGCACAGTTCTAATACACAAATTTATCATGGCAATAAAAATACAAAACAATGTATACCTAATATACACTGTTGTGTCACTGTATCTCTTAGAATATTGTAAAATGTCTGCTATGGTTATTAAATGCCTGCTGCCCAATTCCTTCAAATGCATCCAAACCCAGAAGTCATTCCCATGGACCCCAAAATAACACCCTCTGATCCAGAAAGTGTAATTCCTGTCAAAGCAGAAGCTGGGGGAGTCTCAGTGTTAATTCTGATTAGTCACTGCATCCACCAACCTGTTGATTAAACATAGTAAGCATTGGGGCTGGGGAGATGGCTCAGTAGAATAACCACTTCCCTGGCAAGTGCAAGGGCCAGAGTTCAATAATATAGATAGATAGATAGATGATAGATAGATAGATAGATAGATAGATAGATAGATAGATAGATATAGATAGATGATAGATAGATAGATAGATAGATAGATAGATAGATAGTATCATTTTAACTTAGTATATGTACTTCTACCTGTATTTGTGAACTTTTAAATGGTTACCTATCTACATAATTCTAGGATATTACTGAGGTGTAAATTTCTTCATACTGTAGCTAAAAGTCATTTGTAAGATACTGTACACTCACTGTAAAACTCTCCCCTCATATGGCCTGGCTTCTTATTTTGTTAAGCTTTCCTATAAAGACCAGAGTTTCTCATTCTTAATGTAAAGTTAATTCATCGCATTATTTTATAATACATGTGAGTTAGTCAATTTCTCATCCCTGGAACAAAGTACCCATTGCTCATAACTTGAAGGAGGAGAGGAATATTTTGGTTCACATTTTCAGTGGGATCATTCCACTGTCAGGTGGCTCCAGTGGAGAAGCAGCATGGAGGAAAGGACCCAGAGAACAAGGTGCTTATATCATGGGAGCCATGGGCCAAAGAGCAAGGAGAGAAGACAGAGAGAGGTCCACCCTTGCAGGTCACAAGCCCTGTGGACCCGCCTCTTCTGACCAGACTCCACCTCCTATCAGCATCTTTAGCTATGCTAATTCATTGCTGGGAGCATTGCCTTTGTGATCCAACACATGGGGCTTTTGAGAGAAATTTTAGATCTTAACCATAATACCATGCTTCTTATATCCAATGAAATTAATCTACACATCTCAAGTCCCAGTTAATTTTCCTCTCTTGTTTTTTATTCCCTGAAAATATCATAGGCTTAGCTCTATCACTCAAGTCTGTGGCATCTGTTACATCAACTTTCCTATTTTGTCAATAATGTAGCTTTTTCACTATAGTGCTTCTTTTCTGTTTGCCAGATAAGCAGTACATCATTTATATCCAGAGAAAGTATTATTTTACAGTTCTAGAGAAAGTGTATCTTAGTTACTTTTCTCCTTGCTGAGATAAAACACCAAACACTTAAAGCTAAAGGAGGAAGAGTTTATTTTAGACTGAAGCCTATAGAGGTTTCAGTCCTTAATTGGCTGGCTCCAGGCAGGGTGGCATAGCAGAGAGACATCACATAGGAGAAACACTTTATGGCTGGTAGAAGGCAGTAGGCAGGGAAGCAGCATGAAGCAAGGGATACGCAGTGACCCTGTCCCTCATATCCTATTCAGCATACCCACTTTTAATGCAGGTAGCACTCACACTCTTAATCCTAGTATTGCATGGTGAACCAATACCAGCACCACAATAGATCCAGCCACTTCTAGAAAGCCTCACCTACAATTATATGAGGTACGGGAGAGACATCCAGATACAAGTCATACCAGACTAATTCTCTACCTTGTAATGGCTCTTGTTGCAGCTTTGAATTATTATAACTAGTTTAATTTGATTCACCTAAGACACATTCCATTTCCTTTATTTTTATCCTACTTTACAGATTAAAAAGCTGAACTATTTTTACTGAGATACTTGTGCTATTAGGGAGTATGACAACCTTTTTCCAATAAGCCATGAATAAAGATAAACAGCGTCATGTTGGGTAACAATAATTTCATTTATTCACATAGCTTCTTACTTGTGAATACAAGTCATGAATGCTTTTGCAATATTTATATTTCCCTTGGTGCAAAAGATCCTACCTTTCTCTTTGTATAAGCACAAGTCTTTTAATTAACTAAAAGTTGAAAGAGAAAACTGAAGTGAAAATATAGAGCGGATTTGTAAAATAAATTTTCAGGAAAAAGGTTTGTCTTTTAGTCATAAAAAGTCTACTTAGGCAATTAAGATAAAAGATAAAAATACCTATGCCATATTATATTTCATCTCAGAAATACAAAAATTTTTTCAGATTCTGTACCTTAGTATAGAATCAACAGCATTTGACTTAGGCTAATACTTTCTACCATGCATTAATTCATAGCCAATGTCTTATGGCTCAAATATCATTTCCTAATCAAAATATAATACAATTTCTTTTTTTAAAAATTTTTATTTTATTTATGTGTGTGTGTGTGTGTGTGTGTGTGTGTGTGTGGCCAGCTCAGCCCACCAGGGGGCGCGGCTGGCTGGCATGTGGTGCTCGGGGATTGAACCGCAGTCCCTGTGCTTTGCTAAGCTTGTTCTAAGTAGGTGCTTTAGACCACTGAACCATCTCACCAGCCCTCAAAATATAATACAATTTCAACGTTGTCATTAGAACAGAGATTATTAAAATACAAATATTCTTTTGAGTTTAATTTTTTCCATTTTTTTAGGATGGAAACACCAAATTGGGACAGAATAAAGGGACAAGTACATCCAACTCAGTATTTTGCAGCTGAATTTATTGAAAAACTGCCAGCAAAGTGAGCAAGAAGAGTAATTAATTCTTTATCTTCAATTTCTACCTAATTTAACAGGTGATTATGATCATCAGAGAGGTAACTAATAGAAATGTGTGAATTGTGTGACTGTTTTTTGTAACCTTTTCTACACTACATCAAAGTTTAGACTGACATAGTTTTCTTCACTTCCAGGGTAAGAATTTTCCCTCCAACTTTTCCCTTCAACTATTGCTGTCAATTTTAAATCAGCTGGCCATATACTTTGGACGACACAAAAATGATTCAGTTGTAGAACACTCTAGAGGCAATATCATTTGAATTAAAAAATAAATGTATTAATGGATGAGGAAGCTACTTGGAGAAATTATTTTTGTCTGAGATAATTTTGAAAATTGCTATAGTCAGATGTTAAACATAGACATTATATAGTTTCTCATATTACCTTGACAAAAAGAAACAGAATTTCCATTACATGAACATATTTAAATTCCACAATTCTAATTCTTATTTTAATTACATTTTGAGATCAAAGGGAATCTAAAGAGAACTACTGAGTATCTTTACCCTATAAAAATCTCATCAATTTTATAATATATGAAAGTTGTTATGACTTGCTGGCTATAATACTTTTGACATTAGAAATATTGGATAACATGCACATATACTGGCTGTAAGCATCAAACTGGAACACAGAGTTCAGACAGGCTTTCTGTGGTACCTCAGCTCTTCTCAGAGCAGTGTCTTGCGCCTCTACCCTTTCCTGATCTAAAAGGATTCATTCTTGAGCATCCTTCATAAGGTCCAGCCTAATGTGGGTCACATGATTTCTTATCAGCACAAACTTGTCACATGGGGATGGAAATTACAGCTCTACAATAAATTATTTTTTTTCTTATAGCTGAAAATGTTGACCATCAAAACATACTATTACTCTGTTGTTCTTTACAATAAGATCCTTAAGGTGATGTTTAATGTGATAGATTTTATGAAGTGAAAGTGAAACTCTGGCAACAAATAAAGAAAATAATCTCTAAAAGCTTAGAGAAGTCTAAGAAAGTACCAGAAAGCAAACATTGGATAAAAATTGTTAAGTGAGACTCAGAAGCAGTCTATGTGCTTGGAGGTTCAAGGCATTGTCAGAGACCATATGATTTCCTAAACTCTGATGAAATGGTACCATATTGTAGAATGAAAAGAAAAATGTTTTGTAAAATGATAAAGTGCTCATCAATGTAAGGGGTTAGTTAGAAGGGAAGCATAAATTCCTGTCTACCTGCTTATAAATTATCCTGCAGTCATTTACACTGTTACCACTGATCTTCTCTTAGCATTTGGAAAGACACTGCATACATGTCCAGTTACACAATCAGATCTGTTCTTCAGTATGACTATTCATAGATCTATTATAAGGAGTTGCCTTGTGTTATTATGAAGGCAAGAGAACTCATGACCTGAAGTCGGTCAGACGGAAATGTGAATATCCGGGTGTACAGCACCAATCTGAGCTTAAGTGCCTGAGAAACAAGAGAGTTGGCGGTGTGATGTTTCCGACTGAGATTTGGCAGGTGCAAGACCCTGGAAGTTGTAGTGTCTCAGTTGTAGTCTTAAGGCAGGAAAATGGCCAATGTGAACTCCAGTGGTCAGGCAGTCCCTTAAATTTATCCATTTCCTTCCCTTTAGGCCAGCACAATTGATTGAACAAGGCCCCTCTGTTTTAGGGAGAGCGATCTTCTTTGCTCAGTGCACCAGTTAAAATGTTAATTTGATTCAGAAACACTCCCACAGACATACTTGTAAAAATGCCTGGGCATACCAAGCTGTCACTGAAGTTAAACACCAACGTAACACTGCTAACTCCGAGAAAAGAGAAAAAAATCAGAAAGGTTGTTGTAAATAACTGGCAGCCATGACTTCATGAACTCAATTTAAAAAATATTGTTCATGGTTAGAATGGTTAATGAAGATAAACTTTTTATTTATAAGTGCAGTTGAATTCCATTCTACCAAAGACAAATGGCACCAGAAAAATGAAAATTACAGAGAAGATTCCATTAAAGAATAGCATGGCATGGGTCAATGTTATTGCATTAAGGGAAGGAGATGAACCAGAAGGCGGGAGAATATTGAGGCACTGGAGTGAGCTGGTGGCATAACCCTAAAGGACACTGAGGAATGCTGGGAAATGCAACTGGATCATCAGTGTTTGCTAACTGACATTTACAGATGTTAGGTTTCTGCCTTTCTGCAGCCACTGAAAAACAGGTACCCTTCCTCATCACTACACTTAAAACAGGAAAACCCTTGAGAAGGTTGCGGATATGTGTTTCAACAGGGCAACAGAAGAACTTATAAATGCAAATTTTCTGAAGTAAATGCCAGAAGTCAGGGGCCTGTTACCAATAGGAAATGTTTTTCATTTTGTTTTATTTATTTTTATTTATTTATTTTTTGACAGAACCAGGGATTGAATTCCCACCCTTGTACTTGCCAGGCAAGTGCTTATCCTACTGAGCCATCTCCACGGACTGGTTTTTTTTTTTTTTCTTTTGTTTTGTTTTGTTTTTGACCAATAGGAAATCAAGTGAAGGAAATGTCATGCATGGTCAATGTTGTCAATTCCAAAACTTTATTCAAAACCTCTGAACTATAAGGTGTGCACCACATTGTTCCTATGCACATATATAGCACCATTGCTTGTAGAAACATTTTGAGTAATTCACTCATATCTTCAGTGTCAAATATGTGAAAGTTCATTATACAACAACCAATAGCAGAGTATACAACTTTGAATAGATATATGACATCACTAATTAGCTGAAGCCAGTGATACTGGATTACTAGATAATAACATCTAGTTTACTAGCATCCGGGGGAGATTTTACAGCTGCAAGAAGATAGTATACATTGAATGAAATTGGCAGATAAAATGTTTGCTTTTGTCTCTTGTTATTGATCCATTGTTACTAGTGTACTGGCTTTTCTATACAGTTTTGCAGAAAAACATACATATCATTGTTAATATTTCCCTTTATATCCTTCCAATTAGCAATAGCGCCTAAATTAAATGCTACTTTCTTTCCCAAGAAGAGAATATAACGTATTATTTAATAATTTGGATTTTTAAACTGCAGTGTATGTGATATTTCAGAAGAACAAATCTAGGAACCAAGTATGTTATATCTAATAATAGTACAATTATAAACAGAAATGCATATTACATGATTTTCTAACAGCATTAAATGCCTCATTATTCTTCATGCTATGTGGAGAACACTGACTTACAGGCTATCCTCAGATATCTCTTACCCTCTCTCACAGGACTAATTGTTTCAACACAATGTATTTGACTTGGAGCTACATTGTCCATAAAGTAGTGGGAGGATGTCAGGGTACCTGAGAAGAAAGGGACTGTACTAGGGGCTGACCTGACAATCCACAGCAGACTGAAGAACATGTATGACACATAGATTTACCCACAGTCAGGGACATGCCTTAAAGGGAAAGCTGCTTACATTAAATAACCTCACACAACAGTGGAGAAAGTCTTCTACCCAACCGTTTTACAAACCTCAATACAGAAGCATAGCTAAAATTTAAAAAAAGGCAAGAAGATGCCTCCAAAACTGCATCACTCCTCAAAATCTGATCCCACAGATACTGAAACTGATGAAATTTCAAACCAAGTGTTTTAAAAAGTGACAGTTAAAATGGTTGATGAGCTCAAAAGACACAAAAGCAGGTGAATGAGTGAATCTCAGTGCTAGAATGGTCACTGAATTCAAAG
Organism: Octodon degus; assembly: GCF_000260255.1. Classification (NCBI taxonomy): domain Eukaryota; kingdom Metazoa; phylum Chordata; class Mammalia; order Rodentia; family Octodontidae; genus Octodon; species Octodon degus. Next base: position 719,000 of record NW_004524846.1, on the reverse strand, counting down.
AAGTTAAAAATAAGTAACTGAGTCATTGTCAGATATGAGAGAGTACTTTAGTAAAGAGATAGAAGTTGTTTTAAAATAAAAGGAATCAAATGGATAGTCTGAAAATGAAAACCTGAATAAATGAAGTGAAACTTTAATTGAAAATCTTCGTAGTAGACTCTATCAGTCAGAAGAAAAAATACCAGGAGCTGAGGACTGGATTGAAATGCTAGAACATTCAGATATAATTTAAAAATAACAATAAAGAACAATGAATAGGTCAGGCAAGAGTTCTTGAATAAATCTGAAGTGTCCTAAGGCTAGTTGGTACAGAAGAAGGCAATGAAAAACAGGATAAGGGCTTTAAAAATGTATTCACTAAGATATCAGAAAATTTCCCCAAACTGAGGTATGAGATAGACACCCAGATCAAAGAGACTTTCAAAACCTTGAAAAAGAATCTCCCATAAAACATCATAGTAAAAATACTGGAAATTCAGAACAAAACAAGAAATATGAAAAGCTGTTAGAGAAAAAAGCAAATCCATCTTAATAAGAACAGATTTCCTCAACAGAAACCTTAAAAGCCAGGTGGGCTTGGGAAGAAATTATTTCCAGTTTCTGAAATAAAATATGTGCCAATCAAGTTTGTTATGTACTGCCAAGTAGCTACCCTTCAAGATCAAAGGAGAAATAAAGACATTCCTCAGAGTGTGAAAACCAGGTAAATTCACGAACATCAATCTAACACTGTAGAACATACTGAAGAACACCTAAACACAGGCTGAGTTAACACCAAGGCAAAAGGAAAAAATAATGCCCGCTGGAAGAGAAGGCAAGCAAAAACAAAAAACAAACAAACAAACAAAAAAAAATCCCAGAAAAACAACGAAAAGAATTAGGGCACATTTTTCAGTATTAACACTCAAGAGAAACGGTTGCCAATTAAAACTCACAGTTGGCAGACTGGATCACAGAATAAGACTTCGTGTATTATCAGAAAGAAACATGCCTCAGCTTCAAAGACATACATAGCCTGAAAGTGAAAAGACGAAAAAGGATATTCCAAGAAGCTGGAACATAAAAGCAGGCAGAAGGAATTATATCTCATGCCATTGACTTCAAATCAGAACTGAT
>NW_004524846.1:698332-717319 GCF_000260255.1 Octodon degus | reverse complement strand
ATATATGCAGTTGAATAGCAAGAAGTGAAACTAAAGCAGTAAGTAAAATCTACCACAAGGAAAATCCAGAACCAGATGAATTTCAACTGAATTCTGCCAGGCTTTTATGGGAAAACTAATTAATTCTCTCAATTTATCCATATACTATAAAGGGATGTTATTCTCCCAAATTTATCCTACCAAGCCAAGAGTACCCTGACACTGAAGGCAGACAGAGATACAATAAAAAAGAAAAGCTACAGATCAATATCCCTGATAAACACAGATGCAGAAACCTTCAATGAAATTCACACTAACAGAAGTCAACAGCCATCAAGACCAAGTTGATTTTCTTCTAGGGATGTTACAATTATTATACATAAATAAATCAATAAATATAACACATCACATAAATAGAGTGGGAGATAAAAATCACAGAATTATCTCAGTATATGCTGAAAAGGCTTTGAACAACACACAACTGCACGCAGTGTGAAAAGAAATAAAAACAACTGTCCTGGCTACCACCTAGGTGACTAAAGAAAATTCCCAGAGTCAGATTGTAGTCAGATTGTGAGAGAAAAAAATTGTTAAGAGAATAATGGGAAAGGATCAGCTTAATTTAGATTTACTAGCTGAAGAGATAAAATCTAGTGGTGGCATTCTGGGTCAGACAATGTTGAGGGCTGCAGACAGGACAGGGAAATTACCAGGGAAGACTCAGTGCCCAGAGGTGGTCAGCTAAACTGTGGCACTTCACACGGTTCTTCCCCTCCCTCCCTCGATGTCCAGTGACAGACAGCTGCGCTGGGCAAGAGCGCCACACACTTCTGTGCTCCAGAGTCACTTGTTCCACACCAGCTACACAGCAGTGATGTCACTGGCTCTTTGTGATAGCACTGCAAGGGACAGATGACTTGGCATTTGGGCAGGAAGCCACTGTCTATAGATAACACTCGTTTCTCTCACTTCCAGTCTCACTCAGATAATTCCTATCCAAACATTTCAAATACAGGGTCCCCTTGATTTGTAATTGTCTTGAGAATATAAAAGGGGGGTCTAAATTAGATTTTTTTAAGGACAATATAACATTATGAGCCAGTAATACTCTATTTACAAAATAAGCAACAAAGCAGTTGTACACTATATGCCAGTTTCCAGATATCTGTTTTTAAGCATTAAAAATTCTTTCCATGGGATTTAAAACATGGTATAACACTGTCTGGGTATTATTGTTGGATCTTAATTTTATACATCTATTTAATTTTAATAGTAATTGAAAGATTACTCTTATACGACAAATATTTAGAGTGTCTCTCATACAATACTTACTATAATGGTTTATTTTTATAGTACATTGTGTCCCCTGGCATGTCTTGTGGGTCTCCCAAGTGGAGAGGAGAACTGAATTGAATTGAATGGTTCTGAAATGACGAGGAAGATACGGGCAGACTTACATTATGAAGACTAATGAAGATCAAGCTCCACTATAACATTTCACTTTAATAACAGGATGCTCAATTTCTAAAGCAGAAACCTCCTTCAGAAGGAGTGTTATATAAAAAGTCACACAACTATCAAATACAAAACTATTTATTGAAACCAAGCCTATCAGAAAATAGAGCCCATATTCTTTTTTTTTTTTCCTACCATATATCATGCTTTCTTGAGATATGGACAAAAATCTTAAAAATGATAAACTTAAGAATCTTACATGATTCTATGAGGGATAACGTAGTGAAATTACCTGTGCACATTTAAGATACAGAAAAAATTAGACTTAGGTAACTGAGTAGTTCCTCATTTTGCTGTTCAGATTTCTACTTTCCAAGAACGTCTTCAAGTTTCTTGAATGGCGAAAAATTTTACTTAAAATAACATTTCCCAATAAGACTAACTTGGCAAATTAATATATAAAAAATGCTCTCAATTTACAAAATGATGTATCAAATGATGTGTTAAATTTCAAGATGTGTTGTGAAGCATGGATGGGGAAAAGCAGTGAGAAGAGAGGAAGCAGAGATGCATGCGGAGAGAACAGGGGAGAGGCGGAGCTTCCTCGGGGCAGCTTCGGAACCCCACATATAGCGCCTGAGATCACCAGACCTCGCGCACATCCAAACGAGGACACGACGCTAAGGGTGCATGGTCAATAACTTCAAAACTAGAAAAGTAAAAATAAATTCAGTTAAAGTAAAAACAGATCATGAAAATAAAACAGCAAGAAAGTAGTAAAAAGTGAGAAAAATTATAACCCAAACAAAATAAAATAAAACAGCGGTCTATATTATTTTTATTCCTTGTGGACTACTGGAAAACTAGCTAAAACTAGGAGTTTGAGAGTACAACAAAAGAACTTAAAAATTATCCAAGAAAATTAACTGAGTTAGCATGTATATAACATGTTACATACATGTGCCAACTCTCCTCAGTGAAAGTAGTCATTATGTACTGCAACCATGAACAAATAAAAATTAAAAGGAAGTCTAATATATAATATATAGTATTTTAAACATATATATACATGATTAAAATACATAATATTTTGAGAAATACATAGATATTTAAAATACTTCACAATTCTAAATATTCCATGGATTAAATGAAAATTTATAATACAAATTAGTAAATACATCAACCAAATACAAAACTCTTCCTAATAAAACCTGACATACAGCTAACGTGGAATTTAGAAGCAAACATTCAAAGTATAAAAACACACAAGAGCAATTATGAAACTAGAAAACCAGCTGCATATTAAAGCAATGATTAAGAGTTCCGGGGGCTGGCGAAATAGCTCAGCGGACTAAGCGCAGGGACTGGGGTTCGATCCAGTACCATACGCCACGCCGACCCCCCACCCCAGGTGCCAAGCTGGCCACCATACCAGGCGCGATGTCACACACCAGTAATCCCAGAGCTGGGAAGGCTGAAAATAGGAGAATCACTAGGAGTCCAAACTGTACAGTGAGACCCTGTACCAAATACGTTAAAAAAAAAAAAAAAATGTAGCGAGCCTCCTGTTTCCAGCCTCCCGAGCACTGGGAGGCACAGCTGCCATTGCAAGCCAGGAACTGAACCTGGCCCTCAGCCTGCCCAGGCAGATGCTTTAGTCTGCTGAACTGTCTGGACCGCCCTTCTATTTCTTGGTACTGTGTGAGTTACATTGATATATTTTCTACATACTCATTTGTATACAGAGTTTCTGTGCATTTCTGCACAGGAAAAAGCAGAAAATTTAGTGAGGAGTTTCATGAACAGCCAGTGGAGCCTTGAAAGTGTGGGACTGGCACAGAGAGAGACAAATACGCAAAATAAATCTAGTGGAAAACCAAATTTCATACCTGTCAGAAACCTGAAATACAATAGAGTTGATTGTTATTATAAAAGTATTCTGGATGGATTCAGCATTAATGACACTTCTTTAAATTAAGTAGGATAGGTTCGACAACCTTAGGATATAAAGAAATTTCTTAAATATAACCTGAAGTCATAAATCATCATGCAACATAAACTGACAAAGTCAATGAAATTATATTTAAGAACATCTGTTTATCAAAAGATACCACTTAGTTAATGAAAGCATAAGCAACAACCTGGAAAAAATTGTTACAAAACATATAACTAATAAAAGACTACAGCTCAAATATAAATAACCCTATGATTTAATAAATAATTCAAAGAAAAACTACAAATTCATTCATTGGAAGAGGAAAAATTGAAGTTCAAGAAATACAAAAATAATCAATCCTATTAAAATTTGAAAACATAAAACAACCATGAGCTTAAATCTGTCATTCTTCTAATTGGCAAAAATTGTGTGTGTGTGTTTGTGTGTGTGTAAATAGATGCTTGTACTACATATTGAGGGAGATATAGATTGACTGAATTACTCATATAATACCTTCTGAAGTGTAAATTTTATCAACTGTTTGAGGAAATAGCTTTGTATTAGCCACTAAAGTATAAATACAATTTTCTAAGAATCAAAAGTTATTGTTCTTGGCTTGTTCTTGTTCTTGTTCATTGTCACGCAAATAAGCGAACTGGACCAAAGACCAGACTTTGGATAACAACTGTAATAAGAGTTGCATTTGTAGGTGAGTTACCATGCGGAGAGTGGAATTGAGAATAGCCAGCCGAAAGCATACAGTTAAGTGAAGCTTCCTGTGTATTTTCTTATTCGGCCCCAAAACACTGGTGTTCAGACATTAAGCTCTATACTTTGCCAACAGGAATGTAGAAAATTTTTCTACAGGAGAAAACAAATAAAATCCAGAAATACTAAGAGATGGAATGTATGTTTAAGAATTACCTATAATTAAATTAAAATTTAATTACATATTGTTGAAACTCCATAACGCTGCATCACCCCAAATTTGAGTCTCTGAACTTAGTTCTCTTCATCACTTCTTCCTTCAATCTCATCCCTACAACTAATGCCCCCCACAGCCACCTCAATACATGTGTCCAAGAAAATTATGGTAACAGAGCTTCTGACTATTATCACAACCCACTTCTTCACAAGTCCCTAATTAATTTTTCACATGACACCATCACTATTCCTTTGTGTTGGCCTTCAGAGTTGTTGTACTTTGATTGTTGTGCTCCTTTCATGGGCCTTCATATCAGCCAATTCTGCCACACCAAATTGCACTTGAGAATTCCTTGTATCACTTTTTCAGTGCTGGGACAAAATACCCAACACCTGCAAATTAAAGGAGGGGAGATTCATTTTGGCTCAGAATTTCAGTGAGCTCACTCAGTGGTCAGCTGGGATCAAGGCAGAAACACCTTGATAAAATACATGGTGGAGGAAAATTTCTCACAGCATACAGCAGGAAGCAGAAAAGGGAGGGAGGAGCGGAGGTCATACATACAGTGACCCACCCCTCAACAGGTCTTACGTATGACTACAGTGTCCCCATGATCCAATCACCTTGCAAATACACGAGACTTCCAGGGCACACTTTAGATTTAAACCATAACATTACTCTTATTCTACTCTTTCCCTAGCGCAAGCCCCCATTCTCTCTGATTTGATTACTTCAGCTCTAGTCCAGCACTGTTTATTCCTTCTTTATCTCCTACATGAATTATACACACAAAAGTCAAAGTAGTCCTTTAAATGGAAATGTGATGCAGTGTTCTGCCTAAAACCTTCAATAGTCTCTTGTTGTGCATAAGGTAAAAAGTCTGTGCTTCGCAGAGGTACCCAAGTGCATCTAGCCCCCGTGTTACCTTCCGCCAGTGGAATCTTGCTTGCTTGGCTTCTTCTTCTTTTTTTTTTTTAATTTTATTTATTTTGTGTGTGTGTGTGTGTGTGTGTGTGTGTGTGTGTGTGTGGCCTGCTCAGCCCACCAGGGGGCGGGGCTGGCTGGCATGTGGTGCTGGGGGATTGAACCGCGGTCCTTGTGCTTTGCTAAGCTTGTTCTATGTAGGTGCTTTAGACCACTGAGCCATCTCACCAGCCTCTTGCTTGGCTTCTTTATTCCTTCTCCGACATGTCATTGAGACTTTACCTTGAAGCCTGAAAAGTGTTACTACACCTTCCGCTTGACACACTTTTCCACAGTGCACCCAAAACTTCCAGGCTCCTATGGTCTCTGTTGACCCTGCAGGTATTCTAAGAACACTTTTCTACTGTTAGTTCACATTTAATATCATTCACTTGCTTCCTCTTGTATTTACTCCTGCATTTGTTACTCATTCACTTAAAGTTTGAAATAACATTTGAATAGCTATGGTGAGTCAAAGTTTTAGAAATCAAGAATGCAACACAAACAGATGTAAATTTCTGAAAATGTAAGTTCGATGTCACTTGGGGGATTTAATAGTCACAACAGAGAAACTCTTTAGAAAGGTTTATATCCAATGGAAAAGCAAAAGAGAAGAAGACATACAACAAACACAAAAGCATTTAAATATGTTAAAAAGGCAAAGTCATCAGGCTGTCTCTGGTGCAGCCTGAGGGTCATTCTGCCTGCAGCACCTGACCAGCCAGTAATTTCAGGAAACCTGTTCTCTTCCCCTCTTTCCTAAAATGTGCTTGAGAGGGTGGTTATCTGTATTGCTTTGATTCTAAATCTGACAAGTAAGATCCCAATCTATGTTCCACAATTGCCAAATTTCTCTCCCCAGATATGTTTTGCAGCTATTAAATTAAGCAGCCGTCCATTTGCAAAACTGACTCACAACATAAGGACTCAAGAGGGAAGGAGCAGGAAATAAGAAGTGCTGAACATGATTTTCAGACCTAGAGAGAGGTTATCAAAATCAATACATCTGAATATTTTTCCAGATGCACTCACTGAATTTTAATAAAACAAGACAAAGCAACTCGATTCTTATTCTTAGACACGTATGTTACATCTATGAGAGAAAAATTACTAAATCATAGTATTTTATTTAATATATGCTTATTTGACTTTTTTGAGAGTAGAAACATATAATAGTACCAAAAGTAAATTTCTAAAATAGTCAAAAAGTGTACTATTGAAAAATGTGAGAAGGGGCTGGGGATTTGACTCAGCAGTAGAATGTTTGCCAAGGAAGCTAGAAGCCCCGGGTTCTGTCCTCATCACCAAAAACAAACCTCCCCTAAAAAACAATTCAATAAAAAAAAATACAGTAAAATCAGAAAAATGTGAGAAATATTGTATAATTATATGAAAATTCAATACAAATGCCTCCTGCATTTTAAAATATATAAAAGGATTTATGACAAATCTTAAAGTAAGTCTTTTATGTACATTTCCATCTAATTTTATTGAGCATGAAATCTTCCTTGTAGCATGATTACTTGTACTGGCTGCATATATAAACATGCAATGATTAATCAATCTTAAAAAATATTTTTTAGATTTCAAGTTTTCTTAATCTATACATTCATTTGCAGTACTCAACACATGAATACAACCATTTCTTTTGAAATTCAGTACTACCAAAATCAAAGAAAAAGTGAGGGTTTTGTTTTACATAGTATTTAAACTTGGCTAATCTCTTTAATTCTCTTTTTTTTCTTAAGTAATATATTTTATCATACCCAAAAATGTGGGTTATACAGCTATTTAGTTCATTTTACAGATGGAGACAGTTTTAAAAAGCATACATTCCTACATCCTCTAGGCATCCGCTAGTGTTGCAATCAAATGAAACTATACTACATCTCTACTTTCCACTATTTTAGAATCCTTCAAAATGACTATTCCTCCTTCTAGATCTGTGAAAGAGTCTTTTCTCAGAGTAATTACAGTAAGTGTTAAAAGAAGATGAAACTATAGGACTTTACAATATTTGAAAAGATCCAGCCGTTTCTCCACTTCCTAGACTCAATTTCTAAGTCCAGTCAGAAATAAATACGTATATATGATACAGAGTATGAAGTGAAATAGAAACCAAAGCTGTAAATTGCCTAACTAGATTTTGATTATTTTTCCTTTGGAAAAGAGAGACCACTTTATCTCATTACACTTCAGGCTAAGTGAAATGATTTTAAAGATTTTAGTTTTCATTAAGTGACAGGTATTTGGAAAGGGAGTATACATTTAATAGTATCATTATATTCTCCCTGTTGTATGTCTAAGATGCAATCACAGAAAATTGGAAACTAATAACATACTCAGAGTCTTCAAATAACTTTCAATGACAGATAATACTTTTCCATTTCTGAATGAGTATAAATGAGGAATACATGACTACACAGCACGCTTTATAATCTCATGCTGTTCCCCTAATCTGTCGTAACTCCAATAGCCTTAAGTAAAAGTAAGTCATGATGCTTTTTATGTTGGCATAAAAAGCTTCTCACCCAAATGAAACATCCCTCCCTCTGACTTAACTATCAGACTCGGGTGCTATAACTCCTAAATGATGAAAACAGTTAGTGTTTACAACAGTTAAGGACCAAGATCAATAGACACACATTAAGATGGGACAGACAGCTAGGGTAAATTACAGTTCTTGCCATATGTTGTAGAATTTACTTCATGCTTAAGAGTAAGCAGTTAATTGAATCAATAAGAAAAGCCAAAGAATTACAGTTAAATTTGACAAATAATTACTTTATCTTAATGCTGTATAGCAAAAACACCAAACTCTAAATCTATTATTTATAAAATTTAGTAAGCAAACCAAAAAATACATTTGTAAAAGTAGATTGTCATTAAGAGGTTTTCAATTTCCATGGCAGAATCAGGAATTAACACGCAACACTCTTGACCAGGTGACTCAGTTCTGTCCTACACTTGAAAAATTTGATTTAAAAGTAGGAAGAAAGGCATCAGGGTACAATTTCAGAATCACCTAGTATGATAGCTAATGGTTCTGTCAATTTGAATAACAACACCAATGGCATAAAAGGGGCACAGCCCTGGGTGTGTGTGCATGACTAACTTGCATACTGCAAATTAAGAAAGGAAGTTCACCCTGTGTGGGGGTGGTGCCAACCCATGCACTTGTAGCCTTAATGGAGTAAAAAGGAGAAGGTAAAGAGAGTTCAACCTTTTTAATGCTTTAGAAGAGTTCTTGTCTTTGCCACCAACTTTGGACATTAGTCTCCAGTTCCTTCAGCTTTCCTACACAGATTCCTCAGCAATTCAACAGAGATCTGCAGGCTTTCCAATAGCAACTTCCTCATCTCTGCAGTAAGCTCCAGGCCTTAGTGGATCTTTGGCCTCTCTAACAAACATACAGCACTTTTGCTTTTGTCTACCCTGGCTCCACTATATGTGGTCATTTTAGGCCTATTTTGCAAGATATTATATATATATATATATATATATAATAAAAACATATATTAATATAAAATGTGTTAATACAATATTTAATATATTATATGTGTTACACAGCTGAACCCTAATTGATACACTTAGCAAGGCAAGTTACTAACTATTTAGAAGCAAATGGTAGTGTTTTATAGCAAATGAATTCATTTTTTTCTACTAAAATTTGAACAAATATGACATAAAACCATTTGAATAACATGCTATAATATTTTAACTACTCAATCTTCTATATTGATTAATATTACTGCTTGGAACCTCATGATTTTAATAAAACAAAGAATTGAAAAGGATGGGGACAGAAATCCTCTACAGTTCGTCTGCTATTCTTTCTTTCGGGCCAGAGGTAATCTCTAATCTTCATCATTCACCATAATGAGATTCATTAGTGTGGTAATAATGATTTACAAATTACTGATAACATCTTTTTTTTTTTTTTTTTGTGGAACCGGGGATTGAACTCAGATCCTTGTGTTTGCCAGTCAAGCGCTTATCCTGCTGAGCCATCTCCCCGGCCCTACATCTATTAACCATATATTTGCCAACGTTGTGATAAAGGCAGCATAAGTATTGTCTCATTTTCACACTACTCTTTTGAGACACATAAAACTATCATTCTCCTTTTTCCAATGAAAAGTAAGAATTAGAGCAATAATTTACCAAAATGAAATCAACCTATAAATAATACCACAGGACATGAGCCTATGTGACGCAAGGACAGGCCTTTAGTCACTATTGTGGCAATATCTAGACATCCACAGACTCGTGTACCATAGGTGGGGCTTCTGGGAGGTGGCTGGATCACGCCTGTGGCACTGGATGGAGTAAAAAGGGAAGGAAAGGAAGTCTGATTTTCTAATTCCTTAGAGGAGTTCTAGTCTTTGCCATCAGCTTTGGACATTAGTCTCCTATGGATAATTGGATTAGTCCACTGAATGGTTTAACACAATTGTGGGTGATGGAGTTACTGAAAGGGGAAGCTCCACCCTGAGTGTGGGAGGCCCAACCAATAACGCTGTAGCCTAAATAGCATATAAAGGATAGAAGGTGAAAGGCTGCTGCTTGCTGCCCGTTGCCCGCCACACCGGATCGTGCCCCTCTGCTATGCCACCCTTCCTGACAGCCAGGCAGCTATGGACTGGAAGCTCTAGAAACCAGGAGCTAGAATGCACCTTTACTCCTCTAACTCGGAGTGTTAGATTTTTGTCCCAGCAATGAGAAAGTAACTAAGATGGCAGTAAGCAAGAGTGATCATGCCATACTGTTCTACTTTGGAAACTGAAGAACAAGAACTTCCAAAATAAGTTTACATTAATCTTACTTATTTATTCATTTGGTACAGAGTCTCACTGAACAGCTCAGGCTCTGAGTGGTCCTTCTGTCTCAGCTACCCCAGTGCTGTGGTTACAGATGAGCACCGCCACACCTGGTTTTGATGGCTGGTTTGGCACCTGGAGCAGCATACAGTACCAGGGATAAAATCCAGGTACTTCTGTTTGCCAGGCAGCCACTTAGACCACTGAGATATCTCTCTAGCCCATCAGATTTAATTAGAATATTTCACATAATTCCTATGCTAACTCTAAAGTATTGGGGGGTTGTCCACCAGCCTTATGAAACTAACATTGTACACAAGGCGAGAAATACATATTTCTTTTCCTTTGCCTGACATCTTTTTATTGTCCTTAGTACTTAATATATAGCACACTCTACATCCAACAAAAAAATTTAAAGTATTTCCCAGCAAATTAATGATGTATTGGTTATAGTATATAACATCATAGACAATTTTTAGCATTAGCTTTTTGGATATCTTTTAAAAATGTCCCCTACTTCAGAATTTTTAAAAGCATTGTCTTCCCATATTACATACATGACTAGGGAGAGTACTAGGTAGTGCTTATTAAGTGAAATTATAAGTAGATTATTTGATTTTCTGTTTTAAAAACCACTATTGTGCTCTTAGTAAAGAGATATAAGCAATATATATTGTCATATAAGTATATAGTCTATATATACATATATATAGATTAGTCATATAAAGTCATATATAGTTGCATAGTCATAAAGAGACATGACTGTATAAGAAGAGTAAGGCACACCATTAGTGAGGAGAATCATGCACTGACCCATTTTCTTACTAACTGGTATCGTTCTTTCTTCCCAAAATATTGGAGAAGCTCTGCCCTTTCTCCAGTGCAGAGGGGGCTGCTAGGCTTCCTTGGATGCGGGATGGACAAAGGCTGTCCCCTGTGGGTCAGCTTCATCCTTCTGAGCTGGGCCTAGTGTAGTAGGAGTCACAGCTCAGACAAGGCCCTCCTGGGTGCTCTCTGCCTCTTCCGAGTGCCTGGACCAGGAGGACAGGAACCATTATGCCTCCCACCAATCACTCATCAAGCGTGCAGTCAATAATTAAGGAGGTGGGGCCAATCAGTGTTCTAGACATCAGGGTGAGCCGCTGTGAAGTGTTTATTTTCTTTTCACATGACTAGCATTCAGGGGATTCAAAGCTCAGATGCGAGAATAATAAATTCAGCACACTCTGAAGCCTTACAGAAAGGAACTATGCGCACTATTACCTTCTCTTAAGTGATCATAGAGTGTAAAGAAACAGATTAGAACATGTGCTGCTCAAATTAGAGGTCCATTTATCATTTGTATAGAAGAAAGAATGACAAAGTCTCATTTGCAAATTTAGCAGGTGTGACAATGCACGCCGATAGTTGCAGCACTTGGGAGGCTCAGGCCATGACTTCAAGGCCAGCCTGGAATACCCGAGAACCCATCTCAGAAAAACAAGGAGAAAAAACAAAAATAAATCAAATGTATACAGCGTACTCTGTTTTCTTCAACTTTCTTGCCCTCTTTTCCATGGGAGCCTCTATCTTCAAGATAATTATTCTTTGTATACTCTTAATTCCACACAGGGTTGAGAAGTGTATTTCATAGTAGTGTGTTTGCCTGATGTTCATGAGGTGCTGGGTTCAATTTCTAGCACCACAAAGAAACAAATTATTGACACTATATATTTAACTAGAGGAAAGGGAAAGCTGATACAAGATTGATTGGAAGTGGCCATGAAGGAGGATGTAAGAAGGCCAAAATATCGTTGAAGGATCCTAAACTAGGTACTTGTTACATATGCATACCTTCTTTTCCAAGTCCTTTGCTAAAACTTATAAACACTACAAAAGTACAAAAATGCTATGAAGTTAATTTATTCTGATTGTTGTCTTAGGGTATAGGAGAGAAACCCCTGGTATAAAGAATAAAACAATTGAATTTGTATAGAATTAGGAAATAAAAGATCTATGTGTCCTATCCAAAACTTTTTACAGGAAAATTTGTATAGTTCTTTACATAAATGGGAGTGTTGTAAATAAAAACCTATGCTCCAGAGATAACTCAGCAGTCTAAGTACCTACCTGGCAAGCGCAAGGACCAGGGTTCAATCCCTGGTACCGTGTGCCACTGCGCAGGTCACCGAAACCAGCACACACCTGTAATCCCAGCCTTGAGGAGGCTGAGACAGGAGGATCACTATGAGTTCAAGCTATGTAGTGAGACCCTGTATCAAATAAATAAATACATAAGAAGATTTTTAAAACTTAAAAAAAATTAAGTAAAAACATCACAAGTCCTCTTTGGAATGAGGTGCACTCACAAGTGGTGAACTGACCAGAAGGATAAAGTGCTACTAGTGCCTGGCCTTCCTACACAATTAATTGAACCAAAATAATGTGTAGAGAGAGGATTATCATTATAGTAAATGAAATGAAGGGGAGTAAGTGAAACAGAGTTCAAGACAGCAGGAAATAAAAGGCATAAAGAACTATTGAGCCAGAAAGGAGAATTGAAACAGACCTGATGTAGTACTAATCATTAGTGAGTGAAGTAATGAACTAGGGAAGAGATGGGGTTTTAGTTATGGCCCAGCAAATGGAATTGAGAAATTTCCAGATGTTCCATATGGTCTGTAATTCAAATGTTTTGTGCCTTCAGGTCAGAATATGCAAGCAGATAACAGATGGTGAAAACACTCCAGATTTCACTCACACACCATGATGGTTAGCTTTTGGAATCTCGGGGCTTGTCAGTAAACTTCTCCCATAAGAAGTAAGGGCTTCAAATAAAGCCCAACAGAACTTAGGCAGAATTTCACTTGAGAAATAAAGAGTCCTAAGTTAATAATGGGTCCCTTTTTACATCCCCATTCAAACAGCACAAAACAGAATTAAGAATTTTAGCACAGTAGTATCATTTCAAGAGCTTCAGGATTCAAAAGAATATTTCTTGGCTAATAACTTTTTGATACAAACAATAATTTCAACTGAGTACTTTGATACTAATAGATGAATTCTATACACAATTAAGTACATGCTTAATGCCTCAAAATATCAGTTTTACCTAAAGGTAACAAATTTTTTTCTCTATTATAATTAAATTATCAACACTCATTTAAACTTCAACGTTAAAGCAATTATTAATTTCCAGGGGCAATTTTGTTTCAGAAGAAAAATTCAATGAATTTCAATGAGTTCACATTTCTTTGGTACCAATACCATATTGATGTGATGTAGATATGAGCCCCTCTAAAGCCTAGCTTAAAATTAAGTCACAAAAATAATAAATGCACCTAAATAAATTGACAGAAAAATCCACATTGTGTTGAGAATTGGACATACTAAGTGCATGTAGAAATTTTGAGAGTAGAACAATATTTACGTATAAGAGGAGGCATAAAGAAAGCATGATAGGAAAGTGACAGTCCTTCTAGAACATAGAAGTGTATAGGATAAAATGGCACACAGCATTTTAGAGAACAAGCTTGAGCCCAATCCCTATTTGGAACTGGTTACATCAGTCATAACACTGTCCTCACTAAGACTCAAATCCTGAGTCTGTAAAGTGGAAAAATAAATCCCCTGTGTCCCTAAAAATGAGTATCACAGGTACATTTGAAATGAAGCTTACTGATACTAAAGAGCCTGAGATCTCCTCCCACCCCCCACCCTTTTTTCACTTATGTATTTGGTACAGGGTCTCACTATGCAGGTCAGACTCATTGTGATCCTCCTGTTTTCAGCCTCCCCAGCACTGGGATTACAGGCATGCTCCACTGTGGCCAAAGTAGATCCCAGGTTCAGCGCACCCCAGGGGCAGGGCCAGAACAACATATTCTGGATTCAACCAGGATTGAATCCTGGTCCCTGTGCTTGCCAAAGCAGGTGCTTTACACACTTATCCCACCAGCTCTCCTCTCCCCTTTTCATTCCTTTTCAATTACTGCTTTTGGGGAGTCCCAACCTTTACAATAAGTGATTTCCTAGCTAAGGATCAGCTCTGCAGATTCAGGACCTTAGAGTTAGAGAGGAAACTGAATGATGAAGGCTCATTTTCACCAGGCCAGCTATGCCATATATTTTTCAGATGGCTGTTGGTCAAATTTCTAGTAACTTAGAAGCTAATGAAGAGGAGGGTTATGATTCACTGGTACCTCAAAGAATCTTAATTATCCTGTGAAATGTGGGATCATGATTGTTGGACAGAGTGTATAGGAGTGCGTGAGCACAGGCTTAGAAAATACAGAAAAGCAAGAATTCCACACCCATGTACTAGAATGGGTCTTCAGAATAGAATGTGAGTGAAAGTCTGGGCTCACTGAAGGACAAAATATGATGACTCTCAGCACGTCCCACTTTACTTGTTCACTTAAAATAAGTAAAATCAAAACATTCAAGATTTTATGTGTGTGCAATTAGCTAAATTGAGCTATTTCTACAAATGCATAATATGAGGATGTTTTTCTTTTGTGTAGACAGATTGGAAGATTGTAAAAATCACCAAAAATAGGATACCCAATCTATGCTGCTAATAGAGGCTTTTCTCCACCTAATTGGATGGTTACTTACACTAATTCAATTATAAAACATCAGCGTGGAGACCCCTTCCACCACCCATGCAAAGAGCATTGCGCTGCATCCTCTGAGCTGCCTACAGAATGGCCTGCTCTTCCGCAGAGGCATGAAGCACCTCGGTCTGAGTCAGGGTGTGCTAAGTCTCTGCTCCAGCCTATCAGGTTCCCCTTCTTACTTGTTAGTAGCTGAGACCACCTGCTTCCTTGAAGTTGCCCTGAGACTCTTGTCTCAAATGATCCCAGCCTTGCTTAGTCAATGCATTGAAAAACGCATTAGGAACTAAATGAAGCACTTGTGCGAGCTTTTATTGATATCTTCATTGCCCTTGATTCTCTGGGTAAAATGGTTTTGAGTCAAATTTAGTCTTCACCTTCAATTACTTATATTCAAACAGAACTTAAATATTAATACATTTTAAAGGTAAAGGTCAGCAGAAATTTCTAAACATAACCTTTTATTTGCCTTGCTGTAAAACACAGATAGATTCTCATATAGTTTTTCTTATTTGTTTAAGTTTTTATCTTAAAAGTTAAATTGACGGTCTGCAATACACTCAACCATTGGAAGTTCAGATCCAATGGAGCTAAAATTTGCATTTGCGACAAAAATTTGAGACACCATGATTAGCTTTGACAATTAAGTCTGACTTAATGTCAAGTTCCTTAAAATCTTATGATTATTTTTGATAAATTTTCTCCACTGGTAGTTGCTTATCAACAATGTCTGTACCAGTGAAAAATAGAAAAGTGTTCATGGGAATAATGATGGTAGCAAGATATTGACACAGTAGTCATTTGCAGCATGTCACCCTCTCAGGAACATCAATTTGAATGACTGTGTACAAAAGTCTCCACAGAAGAAGAGGGAAGGAATCCAGGGATGAGATGAAAGCAACTGAAAGAAGCACAGAAATTAGAAAAGAGGCACTAAAAATAATCATACACATAGTGTCACTTTTTGTAGATCACTTTTCCTGTATGTCAGTCTATAAGGCATGACCAAAAATAATCCAACTGAAAGTGGGAGAAAAAGTGAAGTGAGCTCCTGACCGTGTCAAGGATTCCAGTACTAAGCCCACCGATAACTGTTGCACAGAGCCGTCAATCTAAACTTTGCAGCTTCAGACTCCAAGCCCACCCTAATATCAGACAGGCCTACATAGAGTCAAGCACCAAGCCTATGGCAATGGCACATAAGAGTCTGAAGTCTCAGGCTTTAATCATAACACTGTGAACCCAAGTTCTGGCTTCCTGACTCAACACCAGGCCAACCTATTCAATCCTGGCACCAGGCTAGTCCTTTCCATCCCTGGTGCCAGTTCAAAACTCACAGGCAGCAGATACTATCCCTCTGCCCCCTTGTGGACCAAATCTTCAAGATAACACCCTTATAAACCCAAGATTCAGGCTCAAACACAGACCTGGCTATGTATAGCCATAACTAGTGTTTCCCAATGAATATAATCTTGAGACCTACCCAACCAGTCCCTAGAACCAGGACCATCCCTGTAGACTAAAAGACCAGACTGGCCCCTGTGGACCTAAACAGCTATAGCCATGCAATTTCTAGGTATTAAGGAAGCACTTCAGGACTCCAGCTGCAAGACCACCCTAGATCTACTTGTGCTTTCTCACAGTCTCTGTATGAGCTGATCAAAAAGAGATTTCCCTGATAGAGCCAGTCTGTAGCAATTAGAAATGGTACAAATATCATCAAATGTGTAGCTGTCAAAGCCAAGCTACAAAGATCACAAATAACCAGGAAAAAAAAATGAGCAAAATAAAACATTAATGGCTGGACATGTAGATAAAATTAAGAAAAGACAAAAAAGATTAGTATGAGGAAGAAAACATTGTAAAAGTATCAAACAAATGCTGGAATTGAAGAATTCAAAAAGGTATGAAGTATTCAGTGGAGTGATTGAGCAGGAAAGAATCATTAAATTTAAAACAGGCCATTTAACAGAAAAAGAAAAGAATTGAAAGAGTGCAGAAAACCTTTAGGACTTGTAAGATTCATGAGTAGGACCATTAATGTATTCTGAAATTTTATGGGAGCAGAGAAACACTTCCTTAAGTAATATTAACAGAGTAGAAAACACTTCCTTAAGTAATATTAAAAGAAAACCTCCTCTTTTTTTTTAACTGTATTTGGTTGTTATAGCATCTCACTATCAGATTGGACCCATAATGATCCTCCTTTTTTTCAGCCTCCTCATTATCAGGATTACAGGCATGCGCCACCACATCTGAATGCTGTGGATGGCTCTGCCAGCACTGGGGGAAGGGCTGGTGGGGCACATGGTACCAGGGATGAAACCATGGTCCCTGCACTTGTGGAAGCTTGCCTGAGCAGGCACTTTAGTCTGCTGAGCTATCTCACCAATCCCACCTAAATCAGATAGAGAAACGAACATGCAAATCGTTGAAGTCCAAAGAATATAGAATAGACAAAAAATAAAGATGTATTCACCAAGATATGAACATCACAATCTCAAAATTAAAAGACAGAGTTACGAACACAGCCTGTGAATTATCTTATAGAAGAGAAACAATCGTGAAGGTATTAGCAGATTTCTGAGAGTAATCTGCAGAGGCCAAGAGAATGCTATCACATATTCAAAATGCTGAAAATGAAAAGAAAAATAAATCCTCCCAAGCCCGAACACCATACCTGGAAAATCTGCCATTCAGAAATGAAATGATACAGTTATTCTAGGACAAATAAAAGCCAAGAATGTTAATAACCATTAGATTTGTTTTACAGGAAATGCTACAGGAGTTCTTCAGGTCGAAATGAAAGGGCAATATTAACATTAAAACATATAAAGTTTAAAATTCTGCGTAAAGGGAATTATATTGTCAAATCCAAATTGCTACAGTATTTTAATGGTATTCACAAGAGTCACCTGTATTTTATTTTACTTATTTTATATTTTCCCATAATTTTATTGAGAGACAAATAGCAATGAGACAGTTGCAAATCAAATTGGTATAACAGTTTAAATAATTAACACATTGCATACATTCTTCCTAGTGGTTAATTACTGTACAAGATGTGGACATGATATCCTATTTACAAACACTGTTAGAACAAATCCCTCAATTAATTAAGAGAATGTAACTATATCTATCCTAACCATTTTGAATACACAGATAAAAAATGGACATTCATCTGTATCCTCTTTTTTGTTTAGTTCCATCATTTGAATATTATGGGTGTGTTAACTCAGCAAAGTATTCTAAAAGACTCCTGTAGTTCATAATGGTTTTGGGTCTTCTGCTTCACAGTCAATGTCAGAAAATGTTGACCTGAGTCCCCTACAGCTCAACATAACAGTATGGCTTTACTTCTTATCCTTCATTTTTATACTTTTCTGCTGGATGGTTAAGACCAAGATTAAGCAAGACATATGCAGCAAGAGTTGTAGCTTTGGGATCTGATAAGGTCAGTGAAATCCCCTCAAGATTTTTCCTGAGATCTTGTACCTCAGATTGTAGATCCTTTGTCAGTGTCAGCCATATGGATGAGTCACGGCCATTGCTTGGCCAATGTGCTCTCTGTGAAAGCCTGAGAGAATGTTTTCTCCCTATGTGACTCTCCTTATGCACACACTACACCATCAATCACTTTCCTCTTTGGCCTCATAATCTCCTTGATAAGAAAATTTGGGACACGACTGAGTTACATGACATTACAGTACAAGTTCTCTTATGTCCAGAGTCTTAATTGACCTTGGAAGGCTAGGGCCAAATGTTGCCTTTCCTTGCAGCCCTCCTTTTCCTCTAATTTTGGTCTGCAAATTTAGGTTGTTAACCTTCCAGAAGAGAAGCTTATTGTTATTAACATACAACCTAGGCTGTTAAACTTAACCTCACTATTTGTCTGAATATCAAACATCTTAGGCATAACATGGAAAGCTATTTTTCATCAAGTATTGATATGTTGAACTTCAAGTCAACAGAATATGATGAAAAAAATTAAAATATATTTTTAAAATAGGCATAAATAATTATATAATTCTTATGTTTACACATACGTCCAGAAATCTAACCACATACAACCTCATAGCAGGACACTCCTGCAACATTCCTATGCCTGTCTTCTGTCTTCATTCACCACCCCCTTCTTTTTGAACAATCATCTACCCAAGAGCTAGCACAGCAGCAATTGGCATGTCATGACAAGCAGGCCATTATTCAGAAGACCAGAATGACAGGCACTCCAAGCATCAAACTACTATTACAGATTACCATCTTCAGTGCAGTTGCTTAGTTCACAGGTATCAGTATATATAGTTAGTCAGG
>NW_004524846.1:686278-690006 GCF_000260255.1 Octodon degus | reverse complement strand
AGATATCTGGTATGTGATTTCCAGTTTCCTCAGTGTTAGTGTCTTCTGCATTTGTCCTGGGTGGACTTGGGGCCTGAAACTGCATTTTGTTCCTTCTCTTTGTCATTTTGTTTACCACTGTCTTCTGACCTTTGGTGACACCTACAATATTTAAATGACAATGGAACACCCATATTTGACAAAACTAAACCAAAAAAGGGGATACAAATGAAGGACTATTTTGTATCTTTATATTCAAAATAGGATAGATATACAGCTACTTTCTCTTAATTCAGTGAGAAGAAATATTTGTACTAATAATGTTTGTGGACAGGATATCACGTCTGTATCTTGTACTACGAATAACCACTATGAAGACAACAATATACAATGTATTAATTATTGACACTGTCCTATTAATCGGTTTTGAAACTGTCTCATTGCTATTTGTTTCTCAATAAAATTATTTTTAAAAATGCACTAGAGTAAAGCAAACTATGGAGAAGCATTGCCAACTCTCTCATCTGCGTCTGTTTATGTTTCTCCTATCATTTGTACTCATTACGTTGTTTGAGCAAATGTCACCTGTGTTCATTATAATGTTACAACCTATGAATAGTGAACTCTAAGAATTCAAACTCAAGTGAGCAATTTTAATTTCACCAAGTATAATTTTAGGAGCCTCATTATCTACTGCTAACATGAAGCCTCAGTCATTACCTTCATGTATTCATGTCTGGAGTTAAAGCACAGTATCTTATTCAAGGTAGCAATTAACTTTCTTGCAACTGCATTACAAATAGAAATGAAATTCACAAATCAGTTGCCAAGATTTGCTTCAGTATAACATATAGGACGATATTTAAATAAAATTTAAGAATGATAAATCTAGGAAAGCTAGTTTCAAGTGGAAGTTGGGTTTATAAGAAAAAAAAAAGCAGGGCTCTCAAGATCACATTTGCCTGTTTCAAGAGCACCATGGAGAAAGTTTCTCTAACTAAATAGGTCATTTCTTGAAAAGCGCTATGAGATGGATATTATTCTACACTGCTGTTGGGAGCTCATCCAGTGTATACCCACTATATTTCCATAATGAGCTAAGGATTTCACCCCAGTGAAGTTTATCAAAATCAGTGCCATTAGCTCCCAATATACTATAAAGGCACTTATTTATTCAAATTATGATGTTATCCTTTTATCTTTAATTTTAAAACTCACAGCTATTCCATACAATGAATATCAGTATGGTAGCACAGGCTGTGTCAGAAACTATTTTGTTTCTCTAAAAGAAAAGAAACAGAACAATAAAAACAATGGTATAAAATTTCAAAAAAAGGGTAATAGGAGAGTAACAAGGGTTACTATGTTGGGTATTGTTATCTTCAAAGTACTTGCTCATATTATAAAGGCATGGAAAATTGATCAAGCAATATAAACATAAGCCTTCCTTTTCCATGAACTAATTGCAATTATTGTATTCAATCTACAGAAAAAATAATATGTATGACTTTTAAGGTTATATAATATTACTCTCTGAACAGTAAATTCTACTAATAATTGCTACTAAATCTGTCAAAAATTCCATACATACAACCCAAAGAACATTCCCTAAATAAAATGATGTGTAAATTCAGACCATCTATTTACATTAATTTTACTTTATAAGTGAGTATAGGCAGGGGAAATTAGCAAACAAACTATTTTCCACCCTATCCTCATCTTTAAATCAATTTAATGCTTTGTAAAAACTGCTGTGATTTCATTTTATAAGTATAGGCTCATACTTATAAAAAATAATGTGAAATTTTACACTATTGCATTATCTCAATTGGCTCAACTTAAAGCAAAGAAATGATTATGTCTCTAGCCCATGTTGTATTTTTTGAAAATTTATTTACAGTGAAAGAATATTATTAAGTTGGGTGCTACAATTTTACAAAGATAAAAACATGTTGAGACTTTTAACAAAAATATGTATTTGTCAATTTTTAGCTACTTAATATGATGACATATAGCTGGTTAATATGCTAGACATTACATTAATGTTAGCGTAATGAACTAGAAAATAGTCATATCCATATTCCTCAACAAGAAAATTTTTCAATAAAAAAGTAATACTTTTTTAAAAGTAATACTTTACACAATTTCATCACAAATTCTTTAAGAATACATGGTGTGAAATGTTTACAATATCCTGGCATGGCTGCCCATAAAACCAATGCCACCTATGACTTCCCACAAGATCTCATGTGTAGGAGATGTGAAGGGGTTACTTATTTTGTCTTTTCTGTCTCATTTGATGTTTTACAATTTTTTTCTTTCACCTTTTATGCTTAGTTTTGCAGCAAACATTTGATGCTATTGCTTTTGTCCCTTCCCACATTAATATTTAGAGCTGAGATTACCTTTGCTAAAGTATTCTCTAGAGTCTTTAATTTATTTACTGATTAAATAATTACTCACATTACTTTTATTAGACTTAGATCATTTGTACAAGAGAGAAAACAATCATAGAGGCAATGTGCACAATCAGAAGAATTGCAAACTATCCGCCTAATAAGGGGTTGATGTTCAGAATTTGTAAATAACTCCTGCAATTCAATCGCAAAGAATACAAATAATCCAGTTAAAATATGAGAAAGGGGGCAAAACAAACATTCATCAATAAAACACACACAAATGGTCAACAGCTATAGGAAAATATGCTCAACATCACTTTTCAGAGAAAAGCAAACACAATTCACAGTATGATAACACAAGTTAGAATGGTTATTAGAGGGCCGGGGAGATGGCTCAGTGGAATAAGCACTTCCCTGGTAAGTGCAAGGGCCTGAGTTCAATCCCTGGTTCTGCAGGAGAAAAAAAAAAAAAAAAAAGAATGGCTATTAGAGTTCAAACCCCAGTACCACACACACACAAAAAAAGAATGGCTATTAGAGTTCAAACCCCAGTACCACACACACACAAAAAAAGAATGGCTATTAGAAAAAAAATGTAATAAATGTTTGCGAGGATCTGAAAAAAGGGAACTTGAGCACTGTTGATGGGAATGTAAGTAGGTGCAACTACTACAAAAAAGACATGAAGTTCTTGAGGCTTTTTAACTTGAGTGACTGAAAGTTTGTTTCTCAAGCTAACACTTCACTGTTTTTCCCTCCCTGCTGCTAATCTGACCATCAGATTTGGTGATTTTTTTTAATAGAGATAATGGCACAAATAAAAATTCATGCAGGAAAGTTTGGAGCACATACTGTTGGGAATTCAATTCATTGGAAAATCTGGCATGATATGAGCTCATAGATATAATTTAGGACCATTTTCATGCTCAAGTGTAGAAAATTTTTGGTATTTTTCAACATCATCAAGTTGTGAATGTTCTTCAGGAGGATTTCGCAAGTGATGCCTTCCCAGGATCACTGTAGCAAAATAATTGCAGCAAGTATTTATGGAGCAAGATTGGAGAAAGGCCTTATCTTGGACAAAGGGGCCAAATATGTTCACCACGTAAAAGACAGTCTCTTTAATAAAAGCTGCTGGAAAAAAAGGCCAAAGTCTATCACCATGCAAGGTCAAAATGGAACAAAGATCTAAATATTAAAACACAAACACTAAATCTATGAGGACAAAAAGTACATAAAAACAGTTGAAGAGGGCTGGAGAGATGGCTCAGTGGTCTAAAGCACCTACTTAGAACAAGCTTGGCAAAGCATCAGGGACCGCGGTTCAATCCCCCAGCACCACATGCCAGC
>NW_004524846.1:669073-686178 GCF_000260255.1 Octodon degus | reverse complement strand
CACACTTTCTCTCTCTCTCTCTCTCTCTCTCTCTCTCTCTCTCTCAAATAAATAAAAAAATTTAAAAAAAAAACAATTGAAGACATAGGTAGGGGCAGAGAGTTCATAATCAAAACCCAACCTGAATGGGAAATACTCCAAATAATCAACTAGGATATCATCTTATTAAAATTTTTTGTGCATCAAAAGAAATCACCAACACTGTGAAAACACAACCCAGACAGTGTGGAAAAAAATTAGTCTATTGGCCCTCAGACAAAAAAAAATCTATCTAGAATATATAAAGAATTCAAAAGTCTCATACCCTCCAAATTCAAAGACCCAGTCTGAAAATAGGCATCTGAGATGAATACACACTTCTGAAGTGAACAAATACATATGGCAAATAAATACATGAAAAACATTCCTGATGCAAACTAAAACAATTCTGTGATTCTAACTCACCCAAGAAAGAATGGCTATCATCAAGAAATGAACTAATAACAAATGCTGGAGGGGCTGTGGGGAGAAAGAAACCCTTCTCCACTGTTAATGGAAGTGTAGACTGGTGCAACCACTGTGGAAATCAGTGTGGAGGCTCCTCAAAAAATCTAAGATTGGAAGTCCCATCCCAGAAGAATTAAAAAACATCATACTACAGAGATATATTTGCACCCATTTCTATAGCAGCACAATTATAATAGTTAAATCTTAGAAACAACCTAAATGCCAATCAACTGAAGAATGAATAAAAAGGATGTGGCATTTTTATACAATGGAGTACTATTCAGCCATAAATAGGGATAAACTTGATATTTATATAGATAAATGAATACAACTTAAGATCATACTCATAAGTGAAATGAATCAGACTCACATGTGTAAACATCACATTGTCTCCCTGGTGTGAGAAATTGAAAGAGTAAATAAGGTCTAAAATGTACAATGCATTTTGTGAAAATGTCATAAAAGGAAAAAGGAATTAGAGTGTTGGAAAGGGGAAAGGAAGTAAGGGAAAAGGGTGAAAAGTGCATGTTAGCTATGGTATTAGTGTGGCTTAGATCACAGAAAAGACAGATTCATGCTAATATTGATTAGAAAATTTTTATCTATCTTGTATTCTGAGTTGAAATTTGAAGATGACAATATGCAGATGATGACAATATGCAGTGTATTAACCCTTGCTATTCTCCTATTCATGCATTATGAAATTCTATTTTACTGGTTTTTTTTTTCATAAAACTAAAAAAGAAGATTGAATAAACAAAGAATCAACCATTAAAAAGAAACTCAATCCTGAGATTATTTCATATTATTTTAACCAAATAACCTGAAATTCAAATGTCCCTTCTATGAAAAAATGACAGCTTTATCACAGTGTTATGGGAAAGAATAATATGTGGAAAGTAAAAGAAGGCAGAAGTAGACAGTAGCTTTTGTAATTCTTATAAATAACATAGACTTAGAAAAGTTTTGTGAAACTAGAAAAATTTCTTATAAAATCTGGAATAGTAACATTTCCAGAAAGTTGTTAAATGTCAAGATGAAATAACGTGTGATCGCAGGTACCAAGGTCCAATCCCTGGGGCACACTGAGGTGGTGAGTGAGACTGGGCATGGGGGTGCACACCCATAATCCCAGTGATTGGGAGGCTGAAAACAGGAGGATCACTTTGAGTCCAATCTGTATAGTGAGACCCTGTGGGGGGGGGTTAATTATTATTATTTAGACCCTGTACTTAATACAGAAAAAAAAAAAGAAAAAAAGAACATGTTAAGAAGCATGTAAACAATGGAGTTCTACACAAATACAACATGATGTCATAACTATTTGATTTCTCATTTTAAGAATGGATAAGAATAAGTGTTGCTACAGGAAAATATGCATCGAATGCTAGCAGCACAGGAAGTAGATGAGTTTGGAGAGGAGAAACACAGCCTGACATGCTATATTGTATTAATGCAGAAATGCTTAAATGACAACATAAAACTGTTCTGGATCCAGAGAGTGATAATGTAAGAGCCACTGGGTAGGAAATTTTCCTCAAGCGTGTTTCTTCAAGCTCTGGAAATGGATATGCAGGACTGAGGATGGAGTGGATAAAAAGATTAAAAGAATAATTTTAAATATTTTAGGGTCCAGGTAGATAGCTCAGTAGAATAAGCACTTGCCTGGCAAGTAAAAGGGTTTAAGTTCAATCCCCAGTTCTGCTAATAAATAAATAAACAAATAAACAAATAAATAAATGAATATTTTCCATATTTGAGAATAGAATTATGAAGAGGTGCCAGAAAAGTACTCACAGAGATGGAGGGAATGTTCCATTTCAGCAATTCCTTTACACACGTGTGTAATTAATATGCACCTGCACACATGATCTCTGCACATTTAGTGCACACCAGGCCTCAGAGGTATGGTAAACAAAATGACCATGTCCAACTGGGAAGGCAAACATGGAAACAGTGACCTCACTCTAATTCATGAACTGTGAATGAGAAATATGTTCATGTGCATGATGACATAAGGAAAGACAAAGCTCTATGCTTCCAAGAAAAGGCTGAGAAGACTCTCATTTTCAAAAATTTTATTCTCTCTCTTTCTCTCTCTCTCTCTCTTGCTCTCTCACTCTCTTGCTCGCTCATTCACTCGCTCTCTCGCTCTCTCTTTCTCTCTCTCTCTCCCTTTTGGCAGAACCAGAGATTGAACTCAAGCCCTTGTACTTGTCAGGCAAGCACTTATTCTACTGAGCTATCTCCCAGCCCCAGTACAGGGTCTCTCTACGCAGCTTGGATTCCTAGTGATCCCCCAGCCCCAGCCTCCCCAGTGCTGGGATTACTGATGTGTGCTACTTCGCCCCCGTTTCGTGGCCAGCATGATGCACCCAGGTCAGGTCCTGGGTGCACAGCAAGGGGTATCGGGGATCAAACCTAGGTCCTTGCACTAGCCAAGTAGGTTCTTAGACTGCCAAGCTATCTCTCCAGCCCAAAAAGATTCTAAAGAATTTAAATATTAGTACTTAGGTCTGTACTCTTTTCTTAGGAAGCCACTGTCCAGGGTACTCAAATGGAGGGTGCTATGCAGGAAGAGAAAAAGAACATGCAGCATCTGGACATGGCCACAGCTTGGGAAGTTTATGTAAAATCAAAACAAAAGGCAAGAAAGGGAAAGGCTTTGAAAAGGAGTAATGATAGTGTGAATTGAAAAGGTCCACCAAACTTGTAAAATAGCAATAATAAAATAACTTATTTGTACATTGTTATTCAATATCAGATGTATTATCGCCACGTAATTCCTGCATTCAGTTCTCATGCTGACAATCCCATTTAAAAGATTAAGACACTGGTGCATGAAGGGCTGAAATAAACTGCCTATTGTAAACCACAGTTAAGCGAGCCAGCTCAGTGGGCTAAGCACCTGCTTAAGCAAGAGTAGGGCCCAGGGTTCGATCCCCAGCATCACATACCACACCAACTCCACCCCTGGGCTCACTGAGCTGGCCACTGAGACCAGGCATGGTGGCACACGTTTGTAACCCCAGCGCTGGGGAGGCTGAAAACAGGAAGATCACTACAAGTCCGAGTGGCATAGTGAAACCCTGTACAGAGTACAGTGAGATCCTGTACCAAATACATTAAATAAATAAGTGAATGGGTAGTAAAAACAACAATATACTTCCTTTGTAAATTGAATGCTTCTCTACCTAAAGCCACCTCTAAAAGTGAGCTGTGACAATGTAAACAAAAGTGGGAATAACTTAAAATTTCAAAAAACTCAAAAGAGATCAGTAATCCTCCATCAGCAAAGCCAATAGATGTATTGAAATCTTTAAGCTGCCTCTGGACCCTGCAGTGTTTCTTGTTTTCAACTCAATTCTGTGATGGGAATTTGAAAGAAAACATGGTCAAGGTGGATTAGTATCAGTTCTTTCTGAAAGCATCAGTGTGGGATGCTAGCAAGTACTCCCTGGGGCACCGCATTTGCACAGGTGCCCTGATACCATCAACAGCGCCTCCTTTGCTGTGAGAAGGATGTGAATTCCTTTCATTTGTGCCATTTTTGCAGTGTTCTATTTTTTCTTCAACACATGCAAAACATTGATAAGCAGTGCGGAGTCGTTCTCAACCCGGTCCTAAAAATTTTAAAGAACATGTCCTCAGGTAACTATTATATACGCAACAGCCTTACAAATGTAAGATACATAATATAAATAATATAGTGCATGAGACATTATGTGCATACAGCCTTTTAAAATGAGCTAATATCTCTTATATTTGTGAATGCTTCCAACATTACAAGCTAAACAATAAAAGTCATGGTGATCACAAGCAAATCACCTTCACTGATTTCTATGTGATTAATAAGATGTTGCTAGGGTTGGTGAGATAGTTCAGGGAACTAAGCACCTCCTCAGGTAAGTGCAGGAACCAGGTTCATTCCCCAGCACTACACGCCACACCAACCCCATCCTCAGGCATGCTGAGCTGTCCACCAAGTCCGGGTGCAGTGGTGCACACTTGTAATCCCAGCGCGGGGGAGGCTGAAAACAGGAGAATCACTGTAAGTTTGAGCTGTGTAGTGAGATCCTGTACCAAATACATTTTTTAAAAGATGCTACAAACAATATCAATTCTTAGGAGTGTTTCTAGGAGCTACAAAAGCATGTCAGCACCAGGAAAGAGGGGCTTAGCATCACATTTCTTTGGACTGTGTGGCTACAAAGCTTATCTCCCTATTTAAACATTCTCTAGAAATATTTTAGAGCTAGTAATTAGCCTGCTGCTGAATCTGGGCATTGAGTCTACCCTGTGCATTTCTTTTCCTCAGACTCCTAACAGAACCTGTCCATGGAGAATGTTCATTTTCTGCTGGGGAAGACAGTGTGAGAGGGAGTGATTTCACAGTTCACCAGAAGGATGAGATCACTTTCCTTTTTGGAAGAAGTCCAGATTTCATCATGAAGGTGCATCCCACCATTAGGCTGCAGAAGGGAGCACATGGCCTGAAGTCTCTAAGCAACTAAAAATGGGTTGGTTTTGGCTAAATCCTTTGTTGTGAAATAAACATTTGCTCATTGGATACAAAGTTCAGGCTATTATAAATCTACAAGTTATTTAAAAATGGGCTATTTATAAATATACTGCTTTACAAACATGCAATCATAGAAGTATAATGCATCATTTACCATTAATTAATAGAAGCTATCAGTGTCTTTAATTGGTAAATGATGCTGGAGTTAGTATGAACTAAAAGTGGTCAACAAGTCTACCCAAATTCAGAAGATAAGTCTGGATGCCACTTTTTAGAGGGTTTATTTAAACAGTAAACTGAGCTCCATTTAAAAAAAAAAAGATTAAAGAAAATGAGGCCACTCACACAAAGTTGCACTAATAGAAACAATGGATGCACCATTAACTGAAAATTTTTGACATAACATTATTAGGAACTACATTAGCTACTCTTGACAGTCCAATATTAAAAGTCTCAATTATTTGAGACTTCAGGATAGAAACCCATATAGTCTTATGGGTAATGAATTTAAAGGACATGGCTTGCTCTGGCTTTGCCCTCTTATCTCTGTTGCTGTGTCTGTTGTTCCTGAGTGAACTCACAGCCATAGTGTGACCCGGCGGCCAAAGGGCAAACAGCATTGTTCTGTACCAGATGCAGGAAGGAATCACAGAGCACCACCATGCACTGGTCAGCTGCAGTTTAACAAAATACCATCACATGTTTACTTTGCTCTTTAAAAGCAGACATGGTTGTGAAGTCAGAATTGTGTTGCATTTCAAAGTTGAGAAAATAAACCCATGCCTATGGTCTTCTTTCTCAAGCTAAAAAGCAATTGGCAAAACAGTTCATGAAGGGATATGGATAATAGTAATAATTTCCCAAGAAGCTAAATCAAAATTAATAATACCATATATTGCTAGCATCCCCTCTTTTGATGCAACTTCATACAGTGAAATTATTGGCTAAGGTATGAATGTTGATATTTACATTGCTTTATGATGGCTGAATATTGGGGTATTTGCTTTTTATAGATATGACTGATGGCATAATATTTAAATTTGGAATGAAGTATTTAATGAGATGCTCTCTACATATAGTAGGAGTTTTTTGGAATTTATATTTTATAATCTTTCATATCTATATACCAATCATTTTAATGCTAAATAGATATCCAAATAAGCAATTGCAAAAGATTAGAATGACATACAAATATAGGAAATGCTATGTGAAATAGGTCTCTAAATTTCATTAAAAATTTCCTCTATAATACCATTTTAATAAACTAGATAAAAATTAAACTAAACAAAGTTTTATTTTATCCAGAATAGTATTGATGACTTATCCCTCAATTATTTTCAAAATGTTCAAGAAACTGCCTATTTCCCATGCAGAAGTGTACAAAAACAAGTACCACTACACATACACACAAAAGAATATACACAAATACACACTTCTACATTTATTAATTTAAGAATGAGCTGAATATTAATTCATAGTTATACAATTTAACAAAATTTCATACTCTTACTAGCTTTTTTTACTGTTTGTTATGATGCCTTATGATGCCGTTTGATTGCATTTATGAATGTGACCTTATATCATGCTAGTAGTAGAAAGCAAGATAAATTGTGCTCTAAACCACCCATACAATAGCAGGCAGTACTGTTTAAAGATTAATAAGTGATCTCACTATGGCACTTCAGCTGCCTACAGCCTAAAAATATCTTTCCTGTGGTACTTTCCAGGCAGTCCCTGAGGGACCAATAAACCAAGAGCACTAGACAGATCTGAACTTATCTATCACAGCTTTGATTGTGCTCTTGTGCACTATATGCTTCCTCTTAAAAGCATCTAATTCACTGCCTGTTCATAGCTTTCATTGCTTAAAGCAAAGGACACTCGGAGAAGTAAATAAAACTTTTAAAAGACACATTGTAACGTGCATTCATTCCATTTCTCTTTTTGTGTATTGAAACTCTAAACTATATACTATTCCACAGATGGGAGTTTTGCGCCTGTTAAACTTTGCCAGGTACAAGCTACACTTCACTGTTTCATATATTATGTGGAACATTTCTGATTCTTCATTGTACGGAGATATTTGGCACTTCAATTCAAGGCTTTCAGAGGCACCAGACACTTGAGAGACTTTATTTTGGAGGGTTTCTATCCTCTTTGCAGTAAGGTACAAGAAGAAAGGAAGAAAGAAGCAGCAAAGAAGCCAATGTAAAAAACAAAAATTAAAACCTTGCCAATCCATCATAGCTTTCTCTCCATGCCAGGGGTTCATAATTAGAAATACACACCCAATATTTTACTTCTGACAATCTCTTTTGAAAGGTATTTGCAAAGTTTCTTGGGACAGAAAATGGCTGCAGATTCTGTCCTGTTATTACTTAACATTAGCATAAATAATTCATACCACGCAGTCATGGTATTTCACAATTGTTTGAGTAACTACAATCTGTAACGGTACCCACTGGAATATGCTGCCATTTGCAAAACTAAGTATCGGATACATAACAATAAGCACCACAAACATGAGAAAGTGTCTTTCTCTCAGCGTTTGCTCCTTTATTTATGAAAAGATGCTGAAACACACAGTCAGGGTTCATTATCTGTAGCCTGAAGAAAAGGCTTGTAAAGAGACCAGATGACAGGATACGGCTGAAGCTTAGAGACAAACCAGATAATTCAAACTGAACAATTTCCTTTGGAAGAAAAATGTTTCAATTTGTCTCTATTGAACCATTAGCTAGGCAGTTTTCACATCTTTTTGTGAGAATAAGCAATCGACATGTGTACAGAAAGGAAAAAGGCAATGTTTTCTTGGAAAGTTCAAACTGAATTTCTAATTAACACAACTATTTCTAAGGAAGTGTTTACATTTATTGATGATAGAGTGACAAAACTCCATTATTTAATATTCTTTAAAATAATGACAGTTGGCTGTGGTGTCTTTTTTTTATAATCTATTTAATTTCACAGTATTCTTTAAAACAAATAGAACTCTCTACCAAATAATTCTCATGTTACTGTTTTCAAGACAAGGAGAATATAAGGAGGATGATAATTTAAACAGGAACATAATGAACAACAGTTTTTACAGAGTATAATTTACCTTTTAAAATGACACTACTTGCAGCAATTTCCAGTGACACACAATCAAGTTGTTAAATTACTATAGTACCTGTCAATCAATATCAGACAGATTATACATAAACATACTCTGGTGAGCAAAAATTATTTATTTTTGATCTATGGAAAAAAGTCATCTGTTTGTTTTTAATTTTAATTTTCTGATACTAAAATAGAGATAAGAATAAAGTGGGGCCGGCCAGCTAGCTCAGCAGATTGAAGTGGCTGCAAGCAGGCACAGGAGCCGGGGTTCAATCCCCGGGCCTGCCGTGCCAGCCCCGCCCCCTGGCGCAGGCTGAGAAGGGGACTGAGACTGGGAGTGGTGGCACGCGACTGTAATCCCAGCTCTTGGGAGGCTGTAAACAGGCGGATCACTACGAGTACAATCTAGTAGTGAGACCCTTTCCTAAAATACAGAACAAACAAACAAACAAAAAAAGAATTAAGTGAAAACGTAATTTGATAAGCCTGGAATCAAGGCTCAGAATCAGCACTTTCGTCCTCATCAAAGCACAGGGCTCTCTGAAGCGCAACCTGCAGGCCCTGCGGAAGGAAGGAAGACGCCAGCCCCGTAGCAGCAGGTGCACCGTTAGCCCTGCCCCTGCCCGCGAAAGCCGTCTGCTCCGCGGGTGATCCCCGCTGAGCCTTTCAGAGACAGCTCTTTCTCCACACGCCTTGTCCTGGAGAACTGTGGCATCCTTGTGGCCTGCATTGTGAGGCAGATCAGTCAGCCTGCAAAAGTTTATCACATGAATGCTCCACCACCTAGTTTCTCTAAAAATTAACATGAAAATCAACGATGCATTCCAAGAGTTTGCTTAATATATAACCTGTGAACATCCTAAAGTCTAACACTGGGCCAGGAATATAGTTCTGCGGCATGATGCCTGCCTAGCAAGCACAAGGTACTGACTTCAATTCCCAGGACAAAATTACCAAAATACATACACACACAAATTAAATGTTAACATCATAGGAATAATTATTACACTTATACAATAATATTTACTGAGAATGGTGGTTATTAAAATACCATGAGCTATATATATGAATTACCAGGTAATATATCATTTTTTAGCTTATTTAAGTTTATCGGTACAATTTAGGTATACATGATGATTACATTCCCTATAGGGACTTTGCCTCTGTACATGATGTATCTTGATTCCTTCTTTTGTTTCTTCCCCTTCCTGTCCTGGCTGTTCAAACCTCCTTCCCCACCCCATTCACAAAGCTCAATCTTCATTTTATCTTTCTTTTCTACTTTTTAAAAAGTTTTATCCATGAGAAAGCTTTTGACACACTGCAAAACTATATTTCAGTCTCACTCTTTGCTTCTGCTTTGCCCACTAGAAACACAGAATTCAAACTGCAGACCAGCTGTAAAGACTGCCATATTGCATACGTTGTCTGTATGTACCTGCTCTTTCTTGTGCATATAAACATTTAATTTTCCCGGTTATAACTCTTTCTTCTTACTTCATAGTTATTTACTCCTATCCTTATTTGACAAACTGATTTTAACGGTTAATTTAGAGTACTAAGGCATCTTTTATTTATTTATTTTTATTTTTTTATTTGAACTGGGGATTGAACTCAGGCCCTTGCGCTTGCCAGTCAAGCGCTTATTCTACTGAGGTATCTCCCCAGACCCTCTACTCTTAATTTGGACAGCACATAATTTAAGAAAACAAAATAGCAGAGTAAAATACCTGAAAGACTATCAAGAAGAAATTATCATATGTTATGTTGTACAAAAGGGCAAGATAAAATTTAAAGGGGGGACCAGCCAAATAGCTCAGCAGACTAACGTGCCTGGTTAGGCATTATGAGACCCTGTAGACCGTGTACCCTGTAGACCCTGCACTAAAAATATAAAATAAATAAATAAAAATTAAATTTAAAGTAGCATCTGCTTATATATATGGGCAAGACATATATTGACACATATTATTATTATTCAAGTCTCAATTGCAGTGTGTTTCCCTCAAAACCTCGATGTCTTTAACACCGCAGACATTTAAGCAGTAGCTCAATAACCACCCATCTGGCATGTTGAGAAAAGTTCCTGAATTGGAAGAAAGGTTAAACTAGAAACCCTCAAAAATCTCTTCCACTCTCTGATTCCGTAATTTAATGTGCTGTGCTTAACGAGCCATTGGATGTCTCTGCAGGGTGGACAGCTTAGGGTACAGCACATGTCTCCATGTTGGGCTCCTGCCAGGTCTAGACACTAAATCAAATTAGATCTATCACCACCTGAAATTAGGAGTAGGGAAAAGATACATCTTAATGACTTGAAGAATGTGAATTCCTTGAATACTCACTTAAAATGTTCAGTTCTACTGTCTAGAAGACTTTAATGTAATAGTCTACCCATAGCAGTTATCATCATGACAAACATGAGGAAACAAGAGAAATGTTAATGTCACTCAATTTAAAATCTGAAAGTTTGATAAAATACATTTTAATATATTAAGTATGAAACAGTGGAGAACTGGTCATGTCACAGATACATTTTGAGTACTTTCTAAAATGCAAAACGTTTTAAACATTACTATCGCTGCTAGAAATAAATATTTGTTTGGAAGGGTAAAAGTCCACTGTATGCCAGTAAAGTAAATTGAAATGGCATATTTAATACATATACATATATGTCATTAAATTTATGTAATATTGGAAAGGTAAACAAATCCCAAAGTCACTAAATTATTCACTGAGGTGAATCATGTTAAGGGGGTGAACTGCCACACTGCATATGAATATTTTACATGAACAAATGACTTTATAAGTAGATAGAATTCTTTTGCTTTCTCTCACATTTGATAGCCTCGGAAATGCATTACCTATTGCCATGACATTTTTGTTAGAATACTTTGAAAACATAAGATGTATAATTTTTCATTATTATCATTTTTTTAATGTACTTGGTTGTTACAGGGACTCACTATGCAGCTCAGACTCCTGGTGATCCTCCTGCTCTCAGCCTGCCCAGTGGCTGGGAGGACAGGTGTGTGTCACCACATCTGCACTCTGCCCTGCTCAGCCCATCCTGGGAGCAGGGCTGGCACAATTTGTGCTGTCAGAGGTCAAACCATGGTCCCTAGCTCGTCTAAATTTGCCTAAGCAGGCACTTTAATCTGCTGAGCTATCTCATGGGCCCCAACATGTATAATTTTAAACTACCAAAATTAGCATGAAATATGTGGTTTCCATGTATTCTAGCCATCAAAAATTGCTAGAATACACAACCAGAAATTTTTAAAACCTAGTGAGAACTTGATTTTTGACTAAACCTAAAGAACAAATGAATCAAGAAAGATTGAGATAAAGTAGCTGAAACAAATCAGAACTAATAGTCCAACTAAAGTATGCCAGTAGAAGCATGCAACTTTCATTACAGAAGGGAGTGGCAGACAACATTCATATTTAAATTTTGCAAATGTTGGTATCATTGGATACAGTCGTACATAATTTAATAATATGGAGAATTTAAAAGTAAGCAAGCTAGGGCCGGCCAAATAGCTCAGTGGATTAAAGTGCCAGCAAGTAGGCTCAGGGGCCAGGGGTTTGAACCCTGGGCCTGCTGTGCTGGCCCTGCCCTCGGGGCACACTGAGAAGGTGACTGAGACTGGGCGTGGTGGTGTGCACCTGTAATCCCAGCTCTTGGGAGGCTGAAAACAGGTGTATCACTATGAGTCTGATTTAGTAGTAAGACCCTAAACACCCTGTAGACCCTTCCCTAAAGTACAAAAAAAGAAAAAGCAAATAAGCTAAATATTAAAATTTCAAATAGAAAATCTTGATGCTTAATGAAAAACAAGTTGCAGAACCATATAAGCAATGTTATACAAAGAAAGAACTTTATATTTATTGCACAATTTGAAAGCAAGTTTAAAGTATTCTACTTGCATAATCTTGTAATTTTAATGGCATGAATACATGAAGGTCACATATCTTGCTATTTATGTTAGTTTATAATTATATAGCTTATTTATTTATTTATTTATTTATTTATTTATTTATTTTTGTATTTAGGACAGGGGATACAGCATGTATAGGGTCTCACTGCATAGATCGGACTTGTAGTGATCTGCCTGTTTACAGCCTCCCAAGGGCTGGGATTACAGGTGTGCGCCACCACACCCAGTCTCAACTGCTATCTTAGTGCATCCTAGGGGTGGGGCTGGCATGGCAGGCCTGGGGGATAGAACTCCAGGGCCCTGCCATCTGCCTAAGCATGCGCTTTAATCCACTGAGCTATTCGCCCAGCCCTTTATAATTATATAGCTTTAAAAATATTTAGTTTTTAAATCACTCCTAACAAACATGTCAAAGCAATATATAACATGTTTCTACTTCTGGGAAAATTAAATCAAAACTCAATGTAAGTCTAAAAGACTCTGGTTGTTAACAGGGTCTTCACCTAATAAAAATTTCAAGTTCCTTATCTTTTAAGGTCAACTGTCTTCTGCATTCATCAATTGGTCAAGAAAAACAAAGAGCAATTAAACATGTAAATGCAAACATTTTAACACAAACCTACCTCCTCCCTGACCCTAACAAGGTAAATTCATGGCAAATATTTTTCAGGAAAGACTTACACCTGTTAGTTCAATTTTAGCTTCTAAGCATAATAGAGACAAGGTCAAAGTATGAACCGGGGACCTTAGAGTATATCAAAAGTGGACTCTAGTCTGGGAAAATAGATTGAAACAAGACAGCAATGATGTTTGTAGGATAGCAAGATAGTTGAGTTTTATAAGTGATGGCATAAAACTTAGTTTTTATTAGATTATTTCATTACAAAATATTTCAGAAATAAAGGAAAAAACAAAATCTAGCAAACATTCTTATATCTATCAAGAATGTTCAATAAAGTTCAACATTTTACCATCTTTTTTACCAACTTTCATACTTCTTAATAGTAAAACTTAAAAGATATATTCATAATCCACCACCCATCTCAGTTTTCCTTACATTTCAATAAGAACTAAGTCCTACCTGAAAATTGGAATTGTCTTTCATTTAAATCAGTATAGATATTCATGTATCCATTAATAGTATATTGTTTTATTAATTTTTAAACAAAGCATGATCATAACATGTGTGTTTTGTTGTGAAACATGTTTTTCCATGAAGTGTTACCATTTATAAATTCTCCAGTTTGAAATTTGTACACCTGGGCATGTTGGTATATGCCTGTAATCCCAGTTCTTAGGAAGCTGAAAACAGGAGGATCACTATGAGTCTGATCTATGTAGTAAGACCCTGTAGACCCTGTACTAAACATATTTTTAAAAAAGAAATTTGTATAGTAAGTTTGTTTTTAACTTATCCATGGAGTTAAGGTATAGGTTAAAATAAGTATTTTTCCTTTGCACCATTACCTACATATCATTTATAATTCTATTATTTTAAAAATGCTAGAGGAAGATACAACCTAAAAATATGACAAAGGATTTAAATAGGTACTATTCATCCGAAAAAAACCTTAATATCAAAATATATAAGGACCATCTCCGTCCCAATAGCAACAAAATACATGGACTCATTTTAAAATGGGCAAATGGGGCCAGGGAGATAGTTCAGTGGCATAAGGGCCTGTCCACCAAGCACAAGGTCTTGAGTTCAATCCCCAGCACCACAAAAAATAAAAATAAATAATAAAATAAAATTGGCAATGAATATGAACAGACATTTTTCAAATAAAGGTTTTAAAAAAGTAATAATAATAAAGTAATGGCATCCTATGTGATTTACATCCATAAATTCAGCATCATTCAACAATAAAAATAGGGCTGGGGAGATGGCTCAGTAGGGCTGGGGAGATAGCTTACGGAAGAATATTCTTCAAGGAAGATTAACTGCTTCCTTGGCAAGTGCAAGGGCCTGAGTTCAATCCCCAGTTCCATCCAAAAAAAAAAAAAAGTCAAAAGAAATAAAGCAGTGATACAAGTTTCAACAGTCACAAAGACCACATACTATATGATTTAATGCATATTATATACCCAGAACAGGCAAAACTATAGGCACAGAAAATAATTTAGTGTGAAGAAATAATGGGAGGGGCTAACAAGTAAAGGATATGAGTTAACTCGTAGTGGAATAAAACTCTGAAATTTTCATGATGTTTTCTATACAGCTCTATGAACTTATCAAAAACCATTGAATCATCCACTTTGAATAAGTTACTTATGTGATATGTAAATTATATCTTAATGAAGCTTTCAGCTCTTCTAGAAAAATATCCAGGAGGGGAATAGCTGGTTTGAATGGGACCTCCAATCTTAGCTTTTGAAGAAACCTCCACACTGATTTCCATAGTGGTTGCACCAGCCTGCACTTCCACCAACAGTGCAGAAGGGTTCCTTTTCCTCCACAGCCCCTCCAGCATTGGTGTGCACCCATGTTTATAGCAGCACAATTCATTATAGCTAAACCCTAGAAACAACCCAGACACACATCAACTGAAGAATGGTTAAGGAAAATGTGGTATTTTTACAAAATGGAGTATTATTCAGCCATAAAACAGTCAAATTTGAGCTTTTTGTTGGTAAATGGATGCAAGTAGAGAACATACTCTTAAGTGATATAAATCAGACCCACCTGTGCAAACATCGTATTGTCTCCTTCTTCTGAGAACCTGAAAGAGAAAAATGAAATCTGAAGAGTACAATGGGCACTGGTAAAGGGAATGAATTTATGCAAAAGGAGTTACTGAGTTGACAAGAAGGACAAGAGAAGGAATGGAGGAAAGAGATTTATCTATGTTTGTAAGCAGGATGGTTTAGACAACTGTGCTGTACATTTCTGCTGGTCTATGAGAAAAAGAAATTAGTGTTTTAATTTGTCTTGTCTCCTTTTTTCAATTGTTTCTCCTTTTTGTGTTCTTAACTTCTTATATATTTCTTTTTCTTTTCTTTCTTCTGCCAATTTTACATGCATATATTTGGAAATATGAATAACTGGTTGGAAGACAACACTATTACAGCAAATACTGTGAAATTCATATTACCTTTTTATGTGAAAATCTGTATGACTTGTCATTTTTTGTTTTAATTCTAACTTGTACTCTTTAAAAAATAAAAATAAGAAATAAGAAAAAAACCTTAATGAACCTGTTACAGAAAAAAAAGAAAAAAGGAAACAGTGAAGGTATAGAATTCAGTTGAAAAATTACTTAATAGTGGTACATGAAATAGTGATAAGAGTTTTACTGAAGAATAATTGAAAACAATGGCGTGTCTGGTATCTACTACATAGATAAGGATAAGTAACATTAATAAAGAAGAGAGGTCACTAACTTGGAATTTAGAAAGAGGGGAGGGTACTGATATGCCAGTTCTTTGTTCATTTTAAAATCTGTGCAAGTGATATTTCATTGGGACTTAACTAAAACTGTACTCCATTCCAGGTTATCCTTGAGGCTTCCTTAAATTATTCCTCTCTTTTTATAATAATTGATAACTTATTCCCTTGAAGATCAGAGAATTCTGGCACTTTTTCTTTACTGCCCCAATCTCTCATTGTGGCTTTTGCCATGATCTGTCAGTGACAGTTCACACAATGAGTCACTCAGTTTTAGCTGATTTACCTGAGAAGATAGACTGGGTCATCCCCTACTACCAAGTGCTATAGTTTGAATTTAAAATATTCTGCAAAGGGTTAGTCCTCAGCTTGGTGCTGTTGGATATCGTAGAAAACTTAAGACACTGAACACAGTGGGAAATTTTAGATCATTAGGGACACCCCTCCAAGAGGTATTGTGGGAGCCTGATCTCTTCCTGTCTTCTTTGTTTCTGGTCCTCTTGAGGGGAGCAGTTTTTTGGTACCACATGCTCCCCACCAAGATGTGCTACCTTCCCAAAGGCCCAGCAGCAATAGGGCCAACAAATTGTGGACTGAAATTCCAAAGATGCGAGCCAAAATAAACCTCATCACTGTATAAACAACTGATTATATTTATATTTATTATAGTACCAGAATGCTAGACTATATAGTTATAAGCACAGAGCATACAAACAAAAAAGAATGAGTATGGATTATGACACTTGGAATTAAAGGATATTTGTCATCAAACAAAGGAGTCAAGTGTAATTACAGCTATTATAAATGGGCAACCACTATTATAAATCAATGGAAATTAAGATAAATTTAGGATCTATTCAACGTATTTTATTTAGCACTGTCATATGCCAGACAGTACCCCAGATAAAACCATGAATAAAAATGATAAATTCTCTTTTCTGAAGGTACTTTTAGCAAAATATGGTAAATAAAAGGAAGAGTGGATGAGTGAGAAGGTGAATGAATGTATGAGTAGATTTTAGGAGGTAAACATGTGCCCTCAACAATTTCAGCTGAAAAAAATAAATAAATGAATTGCCTACATGCTGCTTATGTTCTGAGAACTACCCCAAGACCACGTTTAAGGACAATGGCTTGGACCGGCCAGATAGTTCATCTGACTAAAGCACCTGCTTAGTCAGACTCAACGACCTGCGCTCAATCCCCTGCATGCTGTGCCAGCCCTACCCCTGGGGCATGCTGAGACTGCTGCTGAGAGTGGATGTGGTGGTGTGCACCTGTAATCCCAGAGGCTGAAAACAGCAGGATCACTACAAGTCTGATACAAGTCCTATATGTGTAGTGAAACCTTGTAGACCCTGTAAAAAATACATAAAACAAGATTAAGGAAAGTAACTTGATTGATCTGGTATAGAAAATTTCAAGGTAACCCAACATTCAACCTGTAGCACGTAGGATACTACTAGCAGTTTTTAGCAAAATTTCCAGTGAGAGTCTGGAGCAAAAAGTAGACATTTACAAAATATCAATTTTGTTTTAAGGAAACTATTTGTACTGGTTTAACCAAAGAAGGTTGCTGAAAAAAACAACATCTTTTTTTAAAAAAAAGTATTTTGTAAGGAAATAAGAAGAAAGTTGCCTTGTGAACATCTCAAAAATCAGCAGG
>NW_004524846.1:650440-668238 GCF_000260255.1 Octodon degus | reverse complement strand
AGAGAGAGAGAGAGAGAGAGGGATAGATAGAGACAGAGACAGAGAGATTGGTTTATAGGGGCTGATGGTTGTGAAATTTCGATTTTCAGAGAACACTTTAGGATTATTTTTTATTAATGCTTTATTGAAGGGACCATTCTGTTTCTATTCTATGCAGCTTAGTTTTATCATGTTGGGGGGAATTATAAATTTGTTATTTAGTCTTTACTTGAAGATTAAGTATGGTTTAGAGATGTATTTCTGTGTCTAGATGACAGGGGATGGAATGAGATGGTTAAGATTAATTGTGGCAACCTTGCTGGTTCACAAGCCTTGCACAAGACTCCTAATGCACAATTGTGCATCCAGTGAGAGGCTGAGGCACAACCTCAGGGAGTCTACATTATCCCTGGGCTCTTCCTCCATGCTGCTGGGCCCCTGTTATGCCTCTTGGTTGCCAAACCTTAAGCACCTCTTCTCCATCATTGATAGGGAAGCAGTGTTCAAGGTCGGAGCCAGCCAGCCAGAGCCTTATCATTGAGAAGACAGATCAATGAGGAGAAACAGAAACAATAGTGAAAGAACGCATCCATTGCCGGAGGAACATAAATGAGAATTCCTGCAGGCCTGGCAAGGGAGTGTTTCAAGAAGGAGTTATATATGGACAGTCAGTTGTTTGCTACTAATATGTGAAGCTGGATATATTAGCTTAAGAATTTAACATTAGATGCAGCAAATAGGAAACTATGGATGATCTTGAAGCCAGTAGTTTTACGTACTGATAGGCATGAAAACATAGAAAGATTAAGGAAAGCTGTGATAGTGCCAACATACCTTAGACATATTGTCATATAAGTGAGCAAAGAAACTGAGGCAGCCAAAATTGTACATGAAATATACAAAGTTGAGAGATATTATAGTGCACTTATAAAAGACTTCTCCAGTAGGAAGAGAATAATTGACAATAGGGAGGAAAAGGACATAAAGTGGAAGAATCTTAGTTACTGCATGAACTTGATCACATGTGTAAATACATGAATAAAAAATGCTTTTATTTTAAAAATACTCATTTATACTTCTCAGAATCTTCAAAGAAAAAAATACTAGCATAAGAATCTTAGATGGGTTTAAATTCTTAATTCAATTTTGTGAAAATTTTCCGTGTAAGTGGAGTCTTTCAATATGTCCAGTGCACTTGGCCTCTGGTTTATCTAATCTAAGCATGTGTCTGTTAAAGGAACCAGAGAATTGAATGCCATTTGTTCAAACTTCAGTGTCTAGTTAAGATGCTGGAATTTATGCTGATACCTAGAAAATGTTCTTATTTTTTTTTTACCCTAAACTTTGCACCCAGATAATTTAGCTTAAGGTAGTCAAAGCACATTTCTTTCCAAGGCAGATTATTTCCAAAAACAACTGTGTGTAGCCTAAAGCTGTATATGGGTGTAAATCACTAGCCCCAAGTTTGCTTTTCTTTAGCATGCATTATGCAAAACTATATTACGGCCACTGTACCACAGGTTCATATTTTATTTCAAATTTTTCCCACATAAAATCATTCGACAGTATGGACATATAAGAAGCATGAAATCTGGGGCTGCGGAGATAGCTTGGGGTTCTATGTGCCTGCCTGGCAAGTGCAAGGACCTGACTTTGATTCCCCAGTACCACACGCCCTGCTGGCCCTGGAACCCCTGTACGCTGTGCCAGCCACCCAAACCAGGCATGGTGGTACACGCCTGTAATCCCAGTGCTGTGGAGGCTGAGACAGGAGGCTCACTAGGAGGCCAAACTACATAGCGAGATCCTGTACTAAATAAATAAATAAGAATTCAATTACCTATGCAGTCAGATCTCCTTGTTAACCATTACATTCTTCCAAATATATCTCAACTCCCTTTATTCTACATTGCTCAAAGATGCAATATCTAGGTTAACTTATTTTTGTCCCCAAGAAACTTCATTGGTGAATTTAAATAATGATCCATGTGTTTTGATGCACGGCACTTGAGCATTTGCTCTGGGGACCTGCCCTCTTCCTGTACAGTATCACTCACACCTCCACTGTGAGAAAGTGTCACAAATCCTGGAAATCATTTGCTCATCCATTTGATTCCTGCCCTCAGAAATGTCCCATTCACTGTCATATTCTTATTTATTTTAGAACCTTAGACACACAAAGATGAAAATATCCATATAGCTGCAATTGTACTTATAATTTGGATATGTGTTTGCCATAGAAGTGACTTTTATATAAGGTATGAGGAACAGGCCCAAGCTCTCATGTCCTTTAACTGGGGTCTTAAAACCAAAAGTATTCTTCTCTGTGCCCAGTACATAATGAAAGAACAGAGACAGTAGAGCTGTGTCATGGTGGAGACCTTGACTGTCCTCCAAAGCCTCATGTGCAGAAGACTTGTTACAGCAGTACTCTAAGGTGGAGCCTGGAGTGGTGACTGGATTCAGAGAGAACTCATCATTGCAGAACCCTCAGCTGAGTAGGTTGGCATGAGGGGGAATCTCATTGGAGGAAATAGTTCACTGGAGACCTGACTTTGAAGGGACAATATGGGGAGATAGCTCGGTGACATAAGCTCCTGCCTGTCAAACACAAGGTCCTAGGTTCAATTCTAGGGAAAAAAAACCTCTAAAATGGAAGGGACAATATATCAAGTCACGAGTTCTCTCTCTCTGCCTGTGTCTCTGTCTCTGTCTGTCTGTCTGTCTGTGTCTGTGCCTGTGTCTCTCTCTCATTCTCTCCTTCCCTCTCTCCTTTCTCTCTTTCTCTGTCTCTCTGTTTGTCTCTCTCTTTCTCTCTCTCCTTCCTTCCACGCTTCCCTCCTCTATCTTTTT
Organism: Octodon degus; assembly: GCF_000260255.1. NCBI lineage: Eukaryota > Metazoa > Chordata > Mammalia > Rodentia > Octodontidae > Octodon > Octodon degus. The sequence continues at coordinate 665,406 of NW_004524846.1, read as the reverse complement.
CTTTCTCTATGTTTCTGCACTCTAAGGTGAGTTTCTTTAACAACACAGTAGGATGACCATAGGCAAAAACCTCTGAAAGCATAAACTAAGATAAACTTTTCTTCCTTCATCTTGTTATCCTTTGGTAGTTTGTCTCAGAGATGCAAAGCTGATTTACACGCTACAATAAAGACAAGTTTGGAGCTAGACATTTCGGTGCGAGTCTTCAATTCCAGGACTCTGAGGGACTGAGGCAGTAGGATCTAAAAATTTGATGCTAGCTAGGCACTGCTGTCACTTAGCAAGATCCTGTCTCAAAATTAAATTTATTTTTAAGAAAGTCAAGGGATTTCATGTAGTGCAGACACCCTTGCTTCCATCTCCCAATGGATAAAAAAAAAAAGAAAACTTTGAGGAGGTCCTCTGGAAAGACATCTAAGTGCCCATATTATAAGACGTAATCTACTGCTCAATTAGTTCTCAATTCCTTTCCTTGAGAGAGGCTTCCCAGGATTTTGTACATTTACTCTGTAATTCTGTCCTGTTCAATTCTATTACTTATTCTGTTCCATTATTCTAATTATCCATATGCACTGCACATAAGAAACATGTCATTTTTGAAATACTTTTATTTATTTATTTATCTATTCTTTTATTGCTTTGTGTGTATTTGGTACAGGGTCTCACTATGCAGCTCAGACTCTTAGTGATCCTTCCTGTTTTTCAGCCTCCCAAGTGCTGGAATGTGAGGCACCATGAGCAGTCTCAGTTGCTGTCTCAGCATGCTCTGGGGGTGGGGTCAGCATGGCAGGCCGGGGATCGAACCCCTGGCCCCCGTGTCTGCCTAAGCAGGCACTATAATCCATTGAGCTATCTGGCCAGCCCTAGAAGTCACCAAATTTCTGATCATTATGCTCTTTCATATAAATTTTTTGAGACAATAACAACAATACATTTCAGGTTCCATTTCTTCTCTGTAATTCCTTGTCAAATACATACAAAATCTAATATGGACTAATAAACACTTTTATTAATATTAGAATATAATAGTTTTTTTCTACCTTATAGTTTTAGATTTCAATGACCATTTAGTACTCTCAATGCCTTTAAAGTTATTGTAGTCTGCAGTTTTTCAAATTAATTCTCCACTGAAATTCATCCAATGCCATCTTTCAAGCTTTCATTAACAAAAGAACCAAAACCCTGATCATCGTATATGAACATATGAAAATCTTGATGACAGACACTTATCATACCTTTGCTATTTTTTGATTGAGTTATTTATTTTTAAATAGAAAACTTGAATTATTCTAAGGAAACAAAAAATCTCAAAATCTAGGACCATGGAGATAGCTTAGTGGTCTAAGCACCTGCCTAGGCGAGTGCAAGAACTCAGGCTCCATCTCTGGGACCACACGCTGTACCAGCCCTGCCCCTGGGCAAGCTGAGCCAGCCACCAAGACCAGATATGGTAGTTCGCACTTGTAATCTCAGCTCTGGTGAGGCCGAAAACAGGAGGATCACTATGAGGCTGAGATATGTAGTGAGATCCTGTACCAAATGCATTTAAAAAAATTTAAAAATCTTAAAATCTATATTTTTAAATGATTTATTTTTAACCCAGGTGACATATTCAATGTGCTTCAGTAGGAAAACTTATTCTCTTTGGGTTCTTGACTAATAGAATTTCCCAATTTCTATATATTTCAATTAGTTTCCCCAAAATGGAAAGCAATTTAGTGAATTACACTTTATTCTAAAATGCTTCATCTGGGCAGAAACCAATAGCACTTCCTTTCACATTTCCCTTGGCAAAGCAAATCATATCGGCACGCTCAATGTGAAGGAGCTGCAGTCCGTGGTTAATAAATGCCACCAATGACTTCACTTTCCACATACTGGCTTTCTGTGTATCCTAAATACAAATTATGCTACGGCAAATACTATATTCTGTTCCACATCTCAACTATGGATAACTTGGTAAGAATCGAATGGTAGGCATGGGAATTTATGGTCTGAGCAATTTGAGATATAGAGATTCAGATAAATGGCATCATGCATCATGATCATTCGCTGCCAAGCTTATCATTCCCCAAATTCTAGGAAAGTAAAATAGAAACTCACCTGACTCTTGAGACAGCTGCCACTCCTGGCTCAGATATCTTTGAACTCTCTCCCAAGTATACTGTCCTCAAAAATACTTAGCTTTACTTAGAGTCTATGTTTGTCCCTTATCTAATAAAGTATTTGGTAAAACTGCTACTTTCTTTCTCTGGGTTCATTTCTGCAGGGGTCCCTGCAAATCTTCTCAGGGAAAATTCAAACCATCAGACCTCATCGAGGCAGCTAATCAAATCTGGTAACATTTTCTGTTGATTATTTTCTACTAACTCAGAGGTACACAAGAGGTATGACACTTTTAGTCTCAAAACTGTCAAATAAACTGTAGGGACAAAATAGGAAATTAGGTGGCCAAGTGACACATGGAAAAGTTAAAACTTTTTTTTTTTTTTTTTTTTTTTTTTTTGCATTTCAAGGGTAGGTTTTTATAGTACTGAATGCAGTTGCCTCAGAATAGAGAATATTGGGTGATGAAAATCAAAATCAAAGCATCAATCTGACTACATCCTTGGCACAACCTGTTATTTTCTCATGTTGAAGCCAAAGCAGGTCATCGAATTCCAATTAAGACTCACATTTAATTTGCAGATATTTTTTATATAGGCTTTTAAAGTGTTACTAAATAAAGTGATTGGATTATGTCTTCAACTGAGGCTGCAACCCTAGGTTTTAAATTGCAAAGAGCATGTAAATTATTTGCTGAGCACTGCTCTATGTTGCTCTGCATTAGTTATTAATCATCACATATTCCTGTGTGTCAGTACATGAAGAAGTGACAGCGGGTCAGCTGGAGAACTACCCTGAGCTCATTTGTGTGTCTGCGTCAATCCAGGGTTGGCAGCTTCTCTGTTGATCTTGACCAGCTTACTCAAATCTTTGAGCATAGATGGAGAGTTGGCTGCTCCACAAGGGCCTCGTTTCTCTTAAACAAGCATCCTTCACTCCTCAAGAAGACAGGACTGTCATCATGGTGGAAACAAAGGTCCAAACAAGAAAAAAGCTTCTCACTGAAGGCAGAGAGTCAGAAATGGTATATCATGAATGGCATTTTATTGTACTGGTCTAAATAAGTTAGAAGGCCAGCCCAAATTCAGAAGAAGGGCAAATAAACTCTACTTAACAAGTGAGAATGGGAAAATCACTGAACACACTCAGTTTCAGGGAAGGCTGAGGAAACGTGGCCCCTTTCCAGCCCATAACCGCTTTTAAATTTTAATGTCCTGGAGCCTTGTCCTCAGCTCTTGTTCCTCTGTGGGTATACCGAATTTCACCTAGGAATGAAAATCAAAGAAAAGTTTCTCACATTTTCGATTCATGCAGTTTGTTAATGACTTATAGACAATAATCTCAGGTTGGTTCTTCATAGTTAATTAGTTAAGCCTGACAGAAAAAGCTTTTGATTTAGAGATGTGAGCATTATAGTCATCATAGTGAAGTGATTTTTTTTGTCAGTCAAGTGAAAAGCAGAACTTCATTCTTCTTCTTTGATTGAGAGGGAAAAAATAAAACCATTATTAATGATTCCAAATGTTAATTTCCTGACTATAACATTCAGGTTACTCAGAATATTAAGAAGGGACCGTATTAGTACCAAAAGCAAGTTGAACCTAGCTTTTATAACAAGAACAATGGGGCAGTGAAATTAAATAAAAGAAAAGAAAGTCAGAATTGCTTATTTTTTTAATAATAGGTAATAAAGGATGTGAAGCACCAAAGGGACTTAAAAAAGGAGAAGAAACGAGATCATAGAAAAAAATAAAATGAAATTATGCTCATAGGAACAATACAGATTCAAGTTACTATTGAAAGGTACTCAAATTGCAGATAGAAAGTCCATAATAAGTGCAACTGGGACCTCTTAGGTTGAAAACTTAGCCATGCAGGTGAAGACAATTCCGAAAGATTTGAGACAGGAGGACTAAGAAGATCTGTCTAAAATATTTCAAGCAGAATTTGATTGTTCACCTGGTAATATATTTCTTAATGTATGTGTGTTCACAAAACCTATGAAGATGAATCTCTAAAGAAACCACAATAAAGATGAACCATTCCAAAAAGAACCATGCAAGACAAAAATAGGGAAAACACTGTTATATTTTGTGCAAAATTACCCAAACACTGCTGACACGGTTGATAAAAGTTGTGTTTTAATGTCTTTATATTATGCTATGAAATATACTCAAGGGAGAGTGCATAGAAGTATATTAGGAGAAAAGTGAATGAGTGGAACAGCGAGAGGTGAAAAAGAAAAGCAGGCATTATAACTGTCGTTTTAGGATGAAAAATAAAGCAACTTACAAAGCATGGTAAAGATTTAAAACCTATGTTGCCTCTTGTAAATGACTGAAACCACACAAAAGAAAACAGAAAAAATAATACTGAAAACAAATGTCCTTGCTACAAGGAGAAGAAATATTACAATTACTGCATGAGATTACCTGGGAATTTCATAAAATCATAGGAGCACCTATATTGAAAATTTAATCTTTCCACTTACTTTGGGTTCAGAAGACATTTTCTTAAATCATGGAAGATTTCTAAAAGGCAAAAGATGGACAGAAGAGACTGTCCCAAGAAATACAATGAAAAGGCATAAAACTGTCCGTGTTAGATGCAGTAGCAAAGTTATTGTTTTAAATAGCTGAAAATAATTTAAAAACTTTTAATATTTATCCAAAAACTCTAAAGTAAGACATCCAATAACTTAGTAATCTTAGTATTCCCATTGCTACTGAAAAATTTAAGTCCTCTCTTTCTAACAGAAGATATTGATTGACTCAAAATCTGAAAAGTTCAGCACTGCTTTTCTTAGTTGCTTACTTTTAAGTGCCCCCATAAGCAGTCCCTTAAAGAAATGTGCATGTTCATGATGCAGAGGCAGATTGGAACCTAGATATTTGTAAAATTACAGACTCTAAGGCAGATAAAAACTTCAGCATCCCTTTTTACTTGGTATCTGTTTCACTCTCCCTCTCTTCCTTTCTTCCCTTCCCTCTCCCTCATTTCATCCTTCCATGTAGCTAGACACCCCCTTTATAAGTTTTTCTAAATTACTGTTTGCCGAATGCAATGATAGCATGGCTTCTTTGGTTGTCTCTTTGACTTTCAAATTTTCATATGACAATATGACTAACAAATTGGGATTCTATTGCACTAACTCACTGGAAAATTGGGTTCCAGGAAAGACTTGAGTTTTACTTTATTTAACTTTGTAAGCACAAAGCACTTGCATTCAAAGGAAGATAGCCAAAGCTGCTGTTGCTAATAGACGTTTATCTCTACTGAGGCATCTGGAGGAAGCACATCCAACAGTAAATTAGCTGAATATGATGAAGCTGGAAAGGGCATGACTTTGTATTTTAATTGAACTGAATTTAATAAGAGATTTTAGACTTGATTTTATCCTTTGAAATAATAACACAAAGATGGGGATTTTTCAGACAATTCTTACATTCTTGCAGAATATTAAGATTTATGTTGACATTTGGGCTTCTTACCTAATCTCAGTTCAGTTATATCAAATGAAATGGCTAAGCATTATTTTAGGTGAGAAATAAAAGGAACAGTGAAATTTTATTCAGCTATGAAGTATGTTTTGGAAATCACTTGCTGATGTTTCATTATAGCCCCTTTTCAGAGATTTCAATGGCGCAAAGTGATGTTTACCTTGGACATTAGAAAAATATATAAGCAAAACGTAATTTGCATTGAGAAGTAATCTTTTTGCTTGTTTGTTTGTTTTTGGCAGAACTGGGGATTTTAGTCTGGCCCTTGCACTTGCCAGGGAAGCGCTTATTCCACTGAGCCATCTCCCTGGCCCCCTCTGAGAAGTAATCTTGATAAAGAATTATTAGGCATAAATGAGCTTGGCTTGGATCTCTAGACACTGTTGTCCCTAAATTCGACTCTTAGGTTCAGTGGGTTAACAGAGCAGTAATTTGAGGAGGAATAGAAAATATGATTTAGTGGAAATGCTTCAGTGTGCAGTAGCAAAGTTCCACTCATTCCAGGAGATGGAACCAGTTAGACACAGCTTTTATGGTTCATCTAATGCATCTGTAGAGATTAATGCTGGTAAGTCATGTGGGGTAGATGTCAAAAAGACCTCTGCTCACTCGTGTGTGAGAAATTTGACTCTCCCTTTCTCCCAGAGAGTACAGATTTTTAGGGTGTGTGGACTCCGTGATCCTGGTATCTCCCCTGCCAGGTTAGTATAGTGTGTAGGCTCCTTATGGCTTCTTTTCACCTGATAAGAAATTTCAACCATTATCTGGGGGTGTAGCTCAGTTGGAGAGTTATTGAATAACTTTCAGAAAGCCCTCGATTTGATCCCCAAAAGGAAGGAAAGAAGGAGAGAGAGAGACAGACAGACAGACAAACAGAGACAGAGACAGAGAGATAGAGAAATATCTATGCCCTCAAAACTACTATAGTAGGCAATATTGTTATGAAAATATTCAGTAATTCTATTAACTAAATGTATTATACATTTCTACCATACACATACAATATAGGTTTGGCCATGTGACTTGCTGTATACAAAAAATTGAGTAATATGATGCTGCTGCTTCTCAGTAGAAGCTTTCAGAGTCATTACATAATGGCTCCACCTCTTTCTCTGTAAAGTGAACCTGATGCTGATATTGTTCCTCAGTCTGGAGCAGGAAGGAAGACGACCAGATGCACAGGTGATGCTCGGCGGTCACACGATTTCAGCAGGGGCCAGTCACACAGCTATTGCAATCTGAGATGTGCTTCTTACTGTAGCATTCCCTGGATGAAGGCAACTTATATAAGAGGCACAAAATATTAGGGGGGTGTTTAAATATCTATGACTATGGTAAAATACACATTGCCTTTCATGCTCCACAAAATGGTCTCCTTCACTTTGCTTTTTGATTTTTGTCCCTGTTGTGTTGCTTTGTTTCTTTGAGACATTCATTCACTACAAATTCTTGCCTGGCCTTGAACACACCAGGTAGCACAGGTTGACCTTAGACTCACTTAGCTTCCTCCCTACTTTGAACTCCATGAAGCTACAGATCTTGTAACTTTAGGTAAAGCAAGAAAACAGAATGTGCTGGTAGTATTAGGTTTCTGTGAGTGTCTTTAATATATATTAAATTGATATATATATAAATATTTTTAAAATCTATGAGATATACGTTATCACAGAAAAAATGCTAGCTTGTAAACTGAGAGGAAAGAAATATAGGTAATCTATGAATTTTATGATATTCAGAATTGGAAATCAAACTGATTCTTATTTCTAACCAAAAACAAGATAACACTAAAGCTACAAAAGTCTATAAAATCTCAACCTAGTGGAAAAATCAAGTAAAAGAGGAATGATAAAATGCATCTCAATGGCTTTGAGTTCGTTAGCATAACACCCATTGAATCCCTGTAATTGGACAAAGAGAACAGATTTAAGACCTGCTTCAACATAGGAAACTTTATAATTTTAAGTTGCCCTTAATTAAATCTAAAGGAGGGTGGTCAAGATAACTCAGTGGATTAAAGGGCTCAGGGACTAGGGTTGGATCCCAGGCATGCTGTGCCAACCCCGCTCCCAGGGCCACTGAGACTGCAATTGAATAATCCCAGGGCTTGGGAAGCTGAAAACAGGACGATCACTAAGAGTTTGATCTATGTAGTGTGAACCTATAGGCCCTGTATTAAATACATTTTTAAAAATCTAAAGGAAAGGGAATTTCTTAAAAAGAGCTACAAAAGAATTTGGACATTTAAAGCCAAACATACATTACCAAAAAGTGAAGAACCTGAGACTATTTATTATTCAGCCATATGAAATCAGCCATTTGCTACAACGTAGATCAATTTGGAGAAACTTACGCTAAGTAAAATAATATACATATATATGTCTTATTTTAACTCATATATATCTTATATATGTTTATGAAGTGTTTCTACTTCTGTCAGGTACCTGCAATAGTCAGTTTCATAGAAGTAGAGATTATTGCCGCGGTTATCAGGGGCTGAGGAAAGATGCTGCTTGAGGGAATAGACCTTCCCCTTGAAAGAGACAACAAAGTTCTGAATACCTGCTATAATAATTAATAAAAGATAGTGTAAATTTCAAAATTGGTTACGAAGTTAGATTTCCAGGTAGCAAAACCACTTCCAGAGGTTAGCAAAGATAAGCAGTCCGGGACCCTGAACTTGGTTTCATGATGACTATTATGTCGGGTGCACCAGCAGGGCCTTACAGCTGAAAGGCAGGCACGCTCTTCTAAGCACTTTCAGCTGGCTTTCCCCACAGGCACAGCCTAAGTGTAAGGAGCACACTCCCCAGCAGCTGCAGCAGCAATGAAGGCAGCAGATGTTTTCTCTCTGGCTAGACTAAAATCGAATATTAAATGTCACTGCCACTCTGCTCCCTGCCTGTCTCTGTGTAACTCTGTGTCATCCTGCAAGCCAGTAGGGCTGTGACAGAAAGCGCACTGAGGCTTGGGTCTCACAGTCATCCTCACTGTGATACCAGCTTGGAATGAGCTCCCATTTATTTTCTGTAAAGGCTCAGAACTGGGTAATTGGTCCTTTCAATTTTTGGAGTTTGCCTTCATCTTGAATGGTGAGTAATATATCATGGATTTTTCTGCTGTTTAAGGTGATCAAAATAATATAAATATGTTTGTATTATACATACATTATATATAAATTATATATATAGTTAACTATATATATATATATATATATATATATATATAGTTAAGTTGCTATTAACGATATCCAAATCCCAGCAATTTAAGAGATTGCAAGCCTACTTCACTTTCTACGTGTGACACGTGGTTGGTGAGGGTCAGAGGCAGGAGACAATTCCACAGATGCGCAGGGACTGAGGCAGATGCCACTATTATGGACCTGCACCATCTGGTGTTGGTGGGCATTGTTTTCACTGTACCAGGGAAAAGAGTACCAGTGAGTGCCATTCTAGACATTAAAGACTTCAGCCAGAAATTGACAGCATCACCTCATTAAAGACTTCAGCCAGAAATTGACAGCATCACCTCCCCACTATCATAGATCACAGCCCCAACTAATTGCAGGAGTGTGGGGAAGCAAAGCCCTACTATGTTGCCAGAAGGATATAAGAACACAAGGTGTAGGAATGCTACAAGTCTTGTCCACAGTTTTGTGGATTTGTGGTTCGCAGAGCTCACAGAAGACACATCTGTACAAAATCATACTCTTTGAATACTAGTGAGTTTTTTTTTTTAAATCCTTATAACTCAGTTCGATGCGATACCACATGATCACAAACTGAAACAAGTAGCAGTATTGATGGGTTTCACAAACTAAAGCACTAAGTGTACATGAGCATCTCTGGATGTTTTCTGGAAAGACAGCAAGTATTGAAGAAGTAATCATAGCCTCATGCAAATAACTAGCATTGAACATTAAATTAATTGAAGACAATGAGGGAAAGGAGACGTACAGCAGAACAGAAGAACTGCTAGCACAGGATTAAACAGGAAGATAAATCCACTGATATTTAAGATTCTTTGGAGGCCAGGGATGTAGCTCAGCAGCATAGCGCCTGCCTGGCAAGTGCAGGGTCCTGAGTTTGATTTCTGGAACTAAAAATGAAAAAGAGGGCCAGCCAAATAGCTCAGAAGATTAAAGTGCCTGCTTAGGCCAGAGAGTGATCCCCTGTGTGCCATACTGGCCCTGTCCACGGGGTGCACTGAAGCTGCAACTGAGACTGGGCATGGTGGCGCACCCCTGTAACCCCAGCACTAAGGAGGCTGAAAATGGGAGGCTCACTATGAGTCCAATCTAGTAGTGAGACCCTGTAGATCCTTACAAAAATACAAAAAAAAAAGTTTTTTTTTCATTACCAGGAATTGACCTCAGGACCTTGCGCTTTCCAGGCAAGTGCTTATTCTACTGAGCTATCTCCCTGGCCCACAAACTCTCTCACTTCATATTCCTGCTTGATAACTAATTAGAATGTGTGGTGTAAATGTGGTTACTATTTGGGCTTGTAATTGAAAAGCCAAACATTGTATCACAGATCATTTCAATGGTATAAAAATGTATTTCTGTTCATTTTAATTACTACTACTCTGATGGCTTAATATCCTGTTTTCCAACTGCTTCACTCACATGCTGTTAACAAAACTCAAAGCTGGGGCCTACAATCTAGTATTTACATATAAATGTCAAGGATCTTCCTCCAAAACCTATATCAAACTAAGAGAACTTATTAAAGTCACTAAGAATACTGTAAAGTTTAGGAATCTTCTTGTGACCATAGGACCTTTTGAATAAGGAAATTTCCATAAGTCTTAGTAGTGTACTGTAGGGAGAAACATACTGTTGTAGAAAAAAATGTTTGTATATGTTCCACATTATTTTAGAGTACTTGCTAGAGTTCTAGAATGGTTTCCATGCTTGAGGAAATGTATTGCCTTAAAACTAGGCAAATATAGTTAAAAAATAAATTTATCACATGTAGAATAACTATTCTTGGGATGAAAGTTATCAGAGGAAGCTGGTTAACAGTCATTCAGGAAAAGGTGGTCATCCTTACTAAGAAGCAAGTTAAGGAATAAAAAATCAGTACATGCATAGAACGTTGGCCCAAGATGAAAAGAGTAGTTATCTAGTCTTCTTCCAGTAATGAAGGTCAGAATCTAATTTCCAAAAGAATAAACTGAAAGTCCTGAAGGTATAGAGCATGAGTTCACCCAACCTCTGGTTTAGAGAACAACCAAACTCTGCACCCATTCCACCAGCTATGTAGTGTCCCCAGCCCTGTAACTAGCACTGTTGAGTATTTACTAGGAGTTAGGATCTGAGTTTTGTAACAAATGTGACAGAAGTTACTCAGCTATCTGTATTGTGAAGTAAGTAAAAGTAGAATCCATTACCAATGTGTAGAAACAATTACTTTAAAGCAGTGTTCACTATTTCCAGTGTTTATAGACCAATTAGCAATGATGTTGTCTTAGAGAATTCACATTCATAAGCCTAGATAATAGTTCCGGCTACGTGTATCCTCCAAGAAAGTCTATCTTAAATGAAGCTTGTTCATATCATTTTTCCTGCTAAAAGTACTCCAGCTGAAGGCACACATCCTGAAGAAATACCATGGATAGAATGACATATTTATGTCTAATGTGCAAATTCAGATGAAAAGACTGCTATCCTATCATTTTATCTCTAATGTATGACTAGTTTTAACTCTTTCTTTCCTCAAAGGCAACGAAACTACTATTATTCCTCACTCCAAGGCAATGAAACTTGTCTTATTAATCAATCTCCAATCATCAAACAGGATTTAATATAGGTAAATGGGGAAGCTACATAATAGTTGTCTCATACAATGTTACTCCCTTCATTAATTTTCTTTATTCCTACAGTAAACTTTATAATATGGTACATAGTCACTTTAAAGATAAACTGGTAATAAACTTTGTGCTAGCAATTCAAGCATCAGCCTCTAACCTTTTTCAGAATATAACTCCAGCATCCTTCTAGAGGAGAGGACCACCTGCTCACCCTTGAGTTATCTTGGCAGGCAGCTGTATCTCCATACCAAGTGCACTCGCAGCAGCTTTCAGCCTAACCCTGCCTGACACCTTTAACTTGCTCTCTGCAGTAACCATCCCTTCCTCAAAGAGAGAAAACAACAACACTTTCTGAAAGTCTCAAGAATTTCTTTAGTCCTACAGTAAACTCTATAATATGGTACACAGTCACTTGAAAGATAAACTGGTAATGAGCTAGTCTTTTAAAATACACAATGGAGTCTAAGCTGGTGAGTATTAATAAAAGCAAAGTAGTAACATTTTGTGGAAGGCAACTTGAAGGGAAATTTATTCTAGAGAAGATTAGGGATTTGGATTACCAGTGCACAGTTTATTATTAGTTTACTTTTTTAAGTGACCAGATACTGAAAGGGAACCTGAGGCAATTTTCTGTGGAAGTCATCTTGTACACTTAATGATTTCTGGGCCAGGGCAGGCCACTCTTATGCCCACGTTCACAGTGCACGCAAGCTTGCCAAGCCCCTCCAAATTTTAAAGAATCTGCCTAAAATTAGGAAGTTGAACACTTACGGTGAAGGCAAAAAGATATCACACATGCACTAACAACTGGCAGCCAGCAGAATATAAGATACAAATAAGAACAAAATAAAAACATTTTATAAAAGGAAAAACATACCATATTCTTGAAGACAAGGCTATATTTTGCAAAGTTGTTGGTTCTTTCTTAATGACTCATCAATTTAAGGAGACATCAAATAAGCTAAAATATAAGAAAACTAAAAATAAATTCAATTTGGAAAAATACACAAGTAGTGCCAAGAACATTATCAAATGAAAATTAACAGTAGATTCTACTCTCAGATAAATGAATATGTATCATATGTTGATAAGAATAAAAGGAAACAGAAATGGAGCCATGAGCAGATATTACTTACTGAAGTTTACTTTTCCAATTTTAAAACTCAAAAACTTTTCTTCATAATTTAAAAAAAAGACAACTCAATTGTCCAGTCAATAAATGACATTGAACTTATTTTTATTTCTCCAAAACTTTCTATTTAGATTAACAAATATTAAATAAAGGTCATGCACCTTTAATCCATCACAGTCAAACTTCCTGTATCTTTTCACATCAAATATAAAAATTTACAATAGTACATTTCCATCCCCTTCTCAATTTTATTCTATTATTTTATATTAAACTATATTATGGATTAATATGCACATGAACATTTATTTTAAGCACAAATTATCACTTACAAAGAAAAAGTCTCACCATTTTAGTTTTGCCAACAATTTATCATTTCCAGGAGTTTTACATGTTTTGTGTAAATACAGATACTTGTATAAATTTTCTTCCTTAAATTTTCTCTAATGTTTCCTTCATCTTATTGGAATTTCCCTCAGAAATTCCCTCTGAAAATGTCTCAATTTTGATTTCATTTTAAAATATATTTCATCTGGGGGAACTACCCGCTCGGACCCCCCTCTTGTCCCTCTCTTGGACAGGAGCTTTCTTTCTCTCAATATATTCTGCGCATAAAAATAAATAATAAATAAATAAATAAAAATAAAAGATATTTCAGCCCCATTTAAAAATTCTAGAGTTCTAGACTGAATTCTAGATTGAATTCTAGAATTACAATCTTTCATTTCAACTGTACAACTTTTCATTACTTTAAAGACATTGCTCAATTTTCTTTTGATCCTCAACATCTTAATATAAGAAATGTGATTTAATTTTTATATTTTGCCTCCCTAGGCAATATTGCTGAATTAATTCTCTGGCTTCTTTCAAGGTTTTCTCTTCACTTTTGGCTTTACTAGTTTGATTATTTTATATAGTTTCCTTTACATTCTGAATTTCTTTGTTGTCTGGTTTATTTTCCTTCACCAAATTTTGAAAACTCTTGTGCTTTTTGTTTTCAGATCACTTTGTTTTGCCAAATTTCATCCCCTTTCTGGAAAGAAATATATATATTTCCATGTGCCCAGATATTTTCTCATTTTTAATTTCATTTTTTTTTTTGTATTTTCTCATTTAAAAATATTCTCATCGTGTTTTAGGTTGGATGAATTTCTATTGTGCTACGTTGGAATTCCTGGCTGCATCTCTCTCTGCATCTGGTGTACTGTTCCAGCATTTATAGGGATCATGCACTCTGGATATTGTCCTTTTATCTATAGCATTTCAAAAAAATTATTAGATTTTTCTGTCTGCCAAATTGCACATCTATTTTTAAACATAGTAGAAGCTTTAACATACTAGCTAGAGCTAATTCAAGTGTGTGATAACTCCCTGTTCTATTTCTGGTTTGGAGTCTGGGCTGTTTCCAGGTCTCCATTTTTCTCTTAAATAATGATTTTGTTTTCATTGTGTGACAGTCATCGACACAACAGTAGAAGCTGATATAAATAAGCTTTGTGCACATATTTATACACGGTGTGTGACATAATTCATAAGACACGCAGCCACGGGACGATAAGTGAGCCACTTGATGAAAAAGAGAGCGGGTTTATGTTTTGATATCCCTGAAGCTAACTTAGCTGGTCCGCCCACGCCACATTCCTGGTCTTCTACCACTGGAACCCTTTTGCCTAGTGTGGGGTAGGATATGGTGTGGAGAGCAAGCTCTTTTCTTAGCCAAAGGCAGGCTGAATTTATTTATTGTAGCAAAGGGTCCAGAACTGATAAGATCTTGTACATATCCCCCAGTGACTGCCAATTACTACCACACCCTCTTGCAAGATCTAAAACTTGCCTGGACATTTCCAGGTAATCCTCCTCCAACTGTGCACACCAACTGACATTCCCTCTGGATCACAGTGAATTCATTTCTAAGAAGTGTGTCCTGCCTTGCAACCAGTCTTTCTTTTCAGTACCAGATAGAAGTCCATGAAAAACTGCTATTGAGTGATCTGCATACCCTTGTCTTTCTAGGGCTCCCAGAATCCTAAATTTTTTTCTTTTGTGTATTTAGTACAGGATCTCACTACACAGCTCAGAATCACAGTGATCTTCCTATTTCCAGCCTCCCCAGCGCTGGGATTACAGGTACGTGCCACCACGACTGGACTCGTTGGCAGGTTCAGCGTGCCCAAGGGTGGGGCCAGCAAGGCATGTGATGTTGCGGATCAACCCTGGTCCCTATGCTTGCCTGAGCAAGTGTCCAGTGTGCTGAGCTATCTCACTGGTCTTAAACATTCTTTAAATTAAAACAACTCTATATTTAATTCCATATCATCCATTCATTGGGTTAAACTAGGTGGAAGGTCATTCTTCACTATGTTAAAAAAAAAGGGGGGGCAGGGAGATGGCTCAGTAGAATAAGCGCTTCCCTGGCAAGC